>NC_057801.1:191589787-191881076 GCF_018294505.1 Triticum aestivum
GTACCACGCCGGCCGCCCCGAGCCCTCGACGCCTCCGCCCGCGCCTGCCCCGTCCGGCCACAAGACGCGCCCCGCCCGCGCTCACCGTGGCCTCGCCCCGCACCGTTGCCTCACTCCCGCGCCGGTTCCCTCTCCCCTCTGTCCCCGCGCGAACACCACCGCTCCTCGCTTGCCCCGTCGACGGCGCCCTCGCCTCCGTCCCCCTGCTCCCCCGACAGCGCCGGCCCCGAGCGCTCCTCCCTGCGGTTGCCTCTCCACAGGCCACGGCCGGCGCGCCCCGCTCCGGCCATGACCTCGCCGTGGTCACCGCTTACCAGATCCGGCCCCTGCCGGGTCCACCCATCTGGGTTGCGCTCGTTAACCCGTTAGCCCACACCCGCTTTTGGCCCTTGTGAGCCTATGACAGGGGCCCCACGCCCAGAACGTTTTTATAGAAAAAGGAAAAGGAATTAAAAAAATAACAATAATAAAAATATTAATTAATTAATTAATTAAAGAATTAATTAACTTAATTAATCTAGTTAATTAAACCTAATTAACCTGCTAATAGATCTAACTACTGTCAATTTGGATAACAGTCTATGACATGCAGGACCCACCCATTAGTTGACTGGTCAGTGGTCAACTTTGACCGCTCGCATCATGCTGATGTCATGATGACGTCATAAATGCCTTTTTGATTTAATTAATTCTGTTAATCCTAAAATGATTTAAATCTTTTAAAATTAATATAAAATAGACCGTAGCACGGATGATAAAACTTTGTACATAAAAGTTGCTCAGAACGACCAGACGGATCCGGATACACAGCCCGTTCATCCGCCTCGCGTCCCTAACATAGTGAACCTGCAACATTTCACCTCCGGTTCATCTGTCCGAAAACACGGAACACCGGGGACACTTTCCCGGATGTTTCCCCCCTTCACCGGTATCCCCTCATACCGCGTTAGAAGATGTCTAGCTCTGCTTGTTGTCCCGTTATGCACTTGCTTGCTATGTATTTACTATTTCTCCCTCTCTTCTCTCCGGTAGACCCCGTGACGATGCTGATGCCCCTATGGACGACTACGTCACCGACGACCCCTCCTTCTTGACTGAGCAACCAGGCAAGCCCCCCCCCTTGATCACCAGATATCGCCTATTCTTCACTATACTGCTTGCATTAGAGTAGTGTAGCATGTTACTGTTCGGTTACTCTTATTCTAATGCATAGCCTGACATTGTTGCTACATCTATTGATACCTTACCTGCAATCCTAAATGCTTAGTATAGGATGCTAGTTTATCATCATTGGCCCTACATTCTTGTCAGTCTGCCTTGCTATACTATCGGGCCGTGATCACTTGGGAGGTGATCACGGGTATATACTATACATACATACATACTATACAGATGGTGACTAAAGTCGGGTCCGCTCGAAGAGTACCCGCGAGTGATTCACGGATTGGGGCTGAAAGGACCTTTGTCCCGACGGCCCTCTGTGTGGATCTTTGTGGCGGAGCGACAGGGCAGGTTGAGACCACCTAGGCGAGAGGTGGGCCTGGCCCTGGTCGGCGTCCGCGTTTGCTTCATAATAACACGCTTAACGAGATCTTGGTATTTGATCTGAGTCTGGCCATTTGGTCTATACGCACTAACCATCTACGCGGGAGTAGTTATGGGTATCCCGACGTCGTGGTATCAGCAGAAGCCTTCTTGACGTCAGCGACGGAGCGGCGCGCGCCGGATTGGAACGTAATCCTGCTCTTGTATTAAGGGGGCTAGATCTGCTTCCGGCCGCCCTCGCAACGTGCAGGTGTGCAATGGGCGATGGGCCCAGACCCCTGCGTGCATAGGATTTAGACCGACGGGCTGACCTCTCTGTTGTGCCTAGGTGGGGCTGCGACATGTTGATCTTCCGAGGCTGGGCATGACCCAAGAAACTGTGTCCGGCCAAATGGGATCGAGCGTGTTGGGTTATGTGGTGCACCCCTGTAGGGAAGTTTATCTATTCGAATAGCCGTGTCCCTCGGTAAAAGGACGACCTGGAGTTGTACCTTGACCTTATGACAACTAGAAGCGGATACTTAATAAAACACACCCTTCCAAGTGCCAGATACAACCCGGTGATCACTCTCTAACAGGGCGACGAGGAGAGGATCGCCGGGTAGGATTATGCTATGCGATGCTACTGGAGATGCTACTTGGAGATGCTACTTGGAGGACTTCAATCTACTCTCTTCTACATGATGCAAGACGAAGGCTTCCAGAAGCGTAGTCTTCGATAGGACTAGCTATCCCCCTCTTATTGTGGCATTCTGCAGTTCAGTCCACTGATATGGCCTCCTTACACATATACCCATGCATATGTAGTGTAGTTCCTTGCTTGCGAGTACTTTGGATGAGTACTCACGGTTGCTTTCTCCCCTCTTTTCCCCCCTTTCCCTTCTACCTGGTTGGCGCAACCAGATGCTGGAGCCCAGGAGCCAGACGCCACCATCGACGACGACTACTACACTGGAGGTGCCTACTACTACGTGCAGGCGGCTGACGACGACCAGGAGTAGTTAGGAGGATTCCAGGCAGGAGGCATACGCCTCTTTCGATCTGTATCCCAGTTTGTGCTAGCCTTCTTAAGGCAAACTTGTTCAACTTATGTCTGTACTCAGATATTGTTGCTTCCGCTGACTCGTCTATGATCGAGCACTTGTATTCGAGCCCTCGAGGCCCATGGCTTGTATTATGATGCTTGTATGACTTATTTATGTTTTAGAGTTGTGTTGTGATATCTTCCCGTGAGTCCCTGATCTTGATCGTACACATTTGCGTGCATGATTAGTGTACGATTGAATCGGGAGCGTCACAATGTCACAGGAACCGGTTCTTGTGATGAACTACTTTCCAATAAGGGAGTAGATACAGTTATCTCATCAAGTTCTACTTTCCTCCCACTCACTTCTTTCGAGAGAAACTCCTTCTCTAGAAAGGATCCGATTTTAGCAACGAAAATCTTGCCTTCAGATCTGTGATAGAAGGTGTACCCAATAGTCTCTTTTGGGAATCCTATGAAGACACATTTCTCCGATTTGGGTTCGAGCTTATCTGGTTGAAGTTTCTTCACATAAGCATCGCAGCCCCAAACTTTAAGAAACGACAACTTTGGTTTCTTGCCAAACCACAGTTCATAAGGCGTCGTCTCAACGGATTTTGATGGTGCCCTATTTAACGTGAATGCGACCGTCTCTAAAGCATAACCCCAAAACGATAGCGGTAAATCAGTAAGAGATATCATAGATCGCACCATATCAAGTAAAGTACGATTACGACGTTCGGACACACCATTTCGTTGTGGTGTTCCGGGTGGCGTGAGTTGTGAAACTATTCCGCATTGTTTCAAGTGTAGACCAAACTCGTAACTCAAATATTCTCCTCCACGATCAAATCGTAGAGACTTTATTTTCTTGTTATGATGATTTTCCACTTCACTCTGAAATTCTTTGAACTTTTCAAATGTTTCAGACTTGTGTTTCATTAAGTAGATATACCCATATCTACTCAAATCATCTGTGAAGGTGAGAAAATAACGATATCCGCCACGAGCCTCAACATTCATTGGACCACAAACATCAGTATGTATGATTTCCAACAAATCAGTCACTCGCTCCATAGTTCCGGAGAACGGCGTTTTAGTCATCTTGCCCATGAGGCACGGTTCGCAAGTACCAAGTGATTCATAATCAAGTGATTCCAAAAGCCCATCAGTATGGAGTTTCTTCATGCGCTTTACACCGATATGACCTAAACGGCAGTGCCACAAATAAGTTGCACTATCGTTATCAACTCTGCATCTTTTGGTTTCAACACTATGAATATGTGTATCACTACTATCGAGATTCAATAAAAATAGACCACTCTTCAAGGGTGCATGACCATAAAAGATATTACTCATATAAATAGAACAACCATTATTCTCTGATTTAAATGAATAACCATCTCGCATCAAACAAGATCCAGATATAATGTTCATGCTCAACGCTGGCACCAAATAACAATTATTTAGGTCTAAAACTAATCCTGATGGTAGATGTAGAGGTAGCGTGCCGACCACGATCACATCGACTTTGGAACCGTTTCCCACGCGCATCATCACCTCGTCCTTAGCTAATCTTTGCATAATCCGTAGTCCCTGTTTCGAGTTGCAAATATTAGCAACAGAACCAGTATCAAATACCCAGGTGCTACTACGAGCATTAGTAAGGTACACATCAATAACATGTATATCACATATACCTTTGTTCACTTTGCCATCCTTCTTATCTGCCAAATACTTGGGGCAGTTCCGCTTCCAGTGTCCAGTCTGCTTGCAGCAGAAGCACTTAGTTTCAGGCTTAGGTCTAGACTTGGGTTTCTTCTCTTGAGCAGCAACTTGCTTGCCGTTCTTTTTGAAGTTCCCCTTCTTCTTCCCTTTGCCCTTCTTCTTGAAACTGGTGGTTTTGTTAACCATCAACACTTGATGCTCCTTCTTGATTTCTACCTCCGCAGCTTTTAGCATTGCGAAGAGCTCGGGAATAGTCTTGTTCATCCCTTGCATATTATAGTTCATCACGAAGCTCTTGTAGCTTGGTGGCAGTGATTCGAGAATTCTGTCAATGAAACTATCATCAGGAAGATTAACTCCCAGTTGAATCAAGTGATTATTATACCCAGACATTTTGAGTATGTGTTCACTGACAGAAATATTCTCCTCCATCTTGCAGCTATAGAACTTATTGGAGACTTCATATCTCTCAATCCGGGCATTTGCTTGAAATACTAACTTCAACTCCTGGAACATCTCATATGCTCCATGAAGTTCAAAACGTCGTTGAAGACCCGGTTCTAAGTCATAAAGCATGGCACACTGAACTATCGAGTAGTCATCAGCTTTGCTCTGCCAGACGTTCTTAACGTGGTCAGTTGCATTAGCAGCAGGCCTGGCACCCAGCGGTGCTTCCAGGACGTAACTTTTCTGTGCAGCAATGAGGATAATCCTCAGGTTGCGGACCCAGTCCGTGTAATTGCTACCATCATCTTTCAACTTTGCGGACCCAGTCCGTGTAAATGCTACCATCAATCAAAGCAAGATAAGATGCATAAAGGATAAACATCACATGCAATCAATATAAGTGATATGATATGGCCATCATCATCTTGTGCTTGTGATCTCCACCTTCGAAGCACCGTCATGATCACCATCGTCACCGGCGCGACACCTTGATCTCCATCGTTGCATCGTTGTCGTTACGCCATCTATTGCTTCTACGACTATCGCTACCGCTTAGTGATAAAGTAAAGCAATTACAGGGCGTTTGCATTTCATACAATAAAGCGACAACCATATGGCTCCTGCCAGTTGCCGATAACTTTGGTTACAAAACATGATCATCTCATACAATAAAATATAGCATCACGTCTTGACCATATCACATCACAACATGCCCTACAAAAACAAGTTAGACGTCCTCTACTTTGTTGTTGCAAATTTTACGTGGCTGCTACGGGCTTTAGCAAGAACCGTTCTTACCTACGCATCAAAAACCACAACGATAGTTCATCAAGTTGGTGCTGTTTTAACCTTCGCAAGGACCGGGCATAGCCACACTCGATTCAGCTAAAGTGAGAGAGACAGACACCCGCCAGCCACCTTTAAGCATGAGTGCTCGTAACGGTGAAACCAGTCTCGCGTAAGCGTACGCATAATGTCGGTCCGGGCCGCTTCATCTCACAATACCGCCGAACCAAAGTATGACATGCTGGTAAGCAGTATGACTTGTATCGCCCACAACTCACTTGTGTTCTACTCGTGCATATAACATCAACGCATAAAACCTGGCTCTGATACCACTATTGGGGAATGTAGTAATTTCAAAAAATTTCCTACGCACACGCAAGATCATGGTGATGACATAGCAACGAGAGGTGAGAGTGTTTGTCCACGTACCCTCGTAGACCGTAAGCGGAAGCGTTAGCACAACGCGGTTGATGTAGTCGTACGATCCGACCGATCCAAGCACCGAACGTACGGCACCTCCGAGTTCAGCACACGTTCAGCTCGATGACGATCTCCGGCCTCTGATCCAGCAAAGCTCCAGAGATGAGTTCCGTCAGCACGACGGCGTGGTGACAATGATGATGTTCTACCAGTGCAGGGCTTCGTCTAAATTCCGCGACGATATGACTGAGGTGGAATATGGTGGAGGGGGGCACCGCACACGGCTAAGGAACGATCCATAGATCAACTTGTGTGTCTATGGGGTGCCCCCCGCCCCCGTATATAAAGGATCCAGGGGGGAGGAGGCGGCCGGCCAAGGAGGGCGCGCCAAGGGGGGAGTCCTACTCCCACCGGGAGTAGGACTCCCTTCTTTCCATGTTGGAGTAGGAGAAGGGGGGAAAGAGGAGGAAGAGGGGAAGGAAAGGGGGGGAGCCGCCCCCCTTCCCTTGTCCTATTCGGACTAGGAAGGGGAGGGGTGCGCGGCCCCCTCCTGCCTCCTTCCCTCTTCTCCCTCGAGGCCCATGTAGGCCCAATAACCCCCCGGGGGGTTCCGGTAACCTCCCGGTACTCCGGTGAAATGCCGATTTCACCCGGAACGATTCCGATGTCCAAATATAGGCTTCCAATATATTGATCTTTATGTCTCGACCATTTCGAGACTCCTCGTCATGTCCGTGATCACATCCAGGACTCCGAACAAACTTCGGTACATCAAAACTTATAAACTCATAATAAAACTGTCATCGTAACGTTAAGCGTGCGGACCCTACAGGTTCGAGAACTATGTAGACATGGCCTAGAACTATTCTCGGTCAATAACCAATAGCGGGACCTGGATGCCCATATTGGTTCCTACATATTCTACGAAGATCTTTATTGGTCAAACTGCATAACAACATATGTTGTTCCCTTTGTCATCGGTATGTTACTTGCCCGAGATTCGATCGTCGGTATCCAATACCTAGTTCAATCTGGTTACCGGCAAGTCTCTTTACTCGTTACGTAAAGCAGCATCCTGTAACCAACTCATTGGTTACATTGCTTGCAAGGCTTATAGTGATGTGCATTACCGAGAGGGCGCAGAGATACCTCTCTGAAAATCGGAGTGACAAAACCTAATCTCGAAATACGCCAACTCAACATGTACCTTCGGAGACACCTGTAGTACTCCTTTATAATCACCTAGTTATGTTGTGACGTTTGGTAGTACCCAAAGTGTTCCTCCGGTAAACGGGAGTTGCATAATTCTCATAGTTACAGGAACATGTATAAGTCATGAAGAAAGCAATAGCAATATACTAAACGATCAAGTGCTAGGCTAACGGAATGGGTCATGTCAATCACATCATTCTCCTAATGATGTGATCCCGTAAATCAAATGACAACACATGTCTATGGTTAGGAAACATAACCATCTTTGATTAATGAGCTAGTCAAGTAGAGGCATACTAGTGACGTTATGTTTGTCTATGTATTCAGACATGTATCATGTTTCCGGTTAATACAATTCTAGCATGAATAATAAACATTAATCGTGATATAAGGAAATAAATAAGAACTTTATTATTGCCTCTAGGGCATATTTCCTTCAATTCCAGCCACTAGTGCTGAAGAAATTGTCAACGAAGAATTGACGACCCAGGCTGAAGCTGAAGAAGAGCCTGAAATTCCTCAGCCTGAGGAACCTGAGATTGCGATTCCTGAAGTGGTGCTGCAATTGAATGACACTCCTCAGCCCAAGCCAAAGGATCCTTTCTCTAAGAAGCAAAAATTCAAGGCTGATGATTTCTTCGGCGAGCACGTGTTCTTCACTGACTTCAACCCCTATGACAATGCTCGTCTTAGAAGGAAGCATTTCTGGACTGCCAGCCAGGCAAACTTCTATTCCTCAGTGTTGTACAACAAGGACAAAGTCTTCGATCACTAGCATATTCCTCATGTGGACATGGAATCCATGCCTTGCTTCTCTCAAGTCCTCAGCATGATTCATGATGCTGGCTTGCTCAATTTCTGCTCTGACATTATTGATTGGAATGGAGAACTTATTCTTCAGTTCTACGCACCTTTGCATATCACAGGTGATGCTGCTAACGTCAACTCATGGGTGTTGGACTGGATGACTGAAAATACTCATTACAAGGCACCAGCCACTGAATTGCTTCGTGCCCTACCAATTAGTCCTCCACTTGACGGTGCTCGTTGTCTGTATGATGAGCCTGAACTCACTGATCACTATATGCATGTGCTCATGAAGCCGCTGAAGCCAGGACAAGCTCCAAAGACCAAATTCCTCGTGAAGGAATTGCTCTATGTGCCAAGGACAATCTACCACATTCTGACGAAGACCATGAGTCCCATCAAAGGCCATGACTCATCCGATGAAGAAATTATCGGAATGATGAAGAACATGCTTTTCAACATCATGCATGGCATTCCCATAAATTATCATGATTTCTTCATGATGACTCTGGCGAATGTTGCACTTCCTCCATTTGAGCTCAAGCCTTATGCGCCGTGGATCATGAGATTCCTCAGAACAAGGTCTTCACTCAACTACAAGGCTGATTTTCAGAATCACCTCAGCTACTTGCCCCCCATTGAAGTCCTCAAGCGGACAATTTCCTCATCTGATGAGAAGGGCATGTCACTAGCCGTGATCGATGAAGGCATTCGTCCATTGGATGGTCAGTTCCGCAAAGCTGCATCTTACTCCACCAATGATGACTCTGCCACTCATGATACTGCTGCCAATGCTACCGAGACAAGTCCTCAAGCTACTGCTCCTCGTGTGCTGACTGATCGTGAACTGCTGATAAGTCTTCACCAGAAGGTGGATCGCAATCACAAGTGGGTTAAGCGTTAGTTTGGTTCTATTCTTCACAACATGACTTCCACACATAGTGCAGTGAAGAAAAACCACTACTACCTCCATGAAGTGTTTGATCGCACCTGGGCTATTCTGTCACATCTATATGGTGAAGAAGATCTGAAGCAAATGGGCTTCAAGGAAGACTTTGACTGGTCTGCTCCTCCTCCGAAGAAATTCAAGAGGGTCAAGGTTCCTTCTGTGGTGGCCAGCTCATATTCTTCATCACGCGCCACGCACGAGTATGAAGACTTGGACGACATTGCTACAGGCCCTACATCGACTCAAGACCCTGACAACGCTGGCACTCCTCCATCTTCATGATATTCTTCAGGGGCGTTAGTCCTTAGCTCCAACCCTTTTGGTCATTCGATGACAAAGGGGGAGAAATTTGAGTTAGTCTTCAAGCGGGTCTATCTTATATGGGCGTTTTTTTGCTAAGTTACAACTCTCGCTCTTCTGATGACTTTGCTGGATCGAGTTGTAATCTTAAACTCTATGGTGACCTGATACTTCTGTTGTGTTCTTCTGCATGCTTATTCCTCATTAATGTTAATGCACACATGCTGAATTACATCAGTCACCATATTTCATCATGCATTTCAAATTCTTCATATTATATATCAAATGTGTGTATGAATTACAAGATATAGGGGGAGATCTCCATGATTATACTCTTCAAGTGTGCATAGCTTCAAAAGCAAATTCCTCACTATGCACATCTTCAGGGGGAGTTGTTAGTGTCAAAACCGGCGGATCTCGGGTAGGGGGTCCCGAACTGTGCGTCTAGGCGGATGGTAACAGGAACGAAGGACACGATGTTTTTACCCAGGTTCGGGCCCTCTCGATGGAGGTAAAACCCTACGTCCTGCTTGATTAATATTGATGGTATGGGTAATACAAGAGTGGATCTACCACGAGATCAAGGAGGCTAAACCCTAGAAGCTAGCCTATGGTATGATTGTTGTAATGTATGTTGTCCTACGGACTAAAGCCCTCCGGTTTATATAGACACCAGAGGAGGCTAGGGTTACACAGAGTCGGTTACAATGGTAGGAGATCTACATATCCGTATCGCCAAGCTTGCCTTCCACGCCAAGGAAAGTCCCATCCGGACACGGGACAGAGTCTTTAATCTTGTCTCTTCGTAGTCTTGGAGTCCGGCGGACGATGATAGTCCGGCTGTCCGGACACCCCCTAGTCTAGGACTCCCTCAGTAGCCCCCGAACCAGGCTTCAATGAGGATAAGTCCAGCGCGTATATAGTCTTCGGCGTTGCAAGGCGGGTTCTCCCTTCGAGTTCCATGTACCTACCGAACAGTGTCCGGCTTCACCATAAATACCGTGTTTCTCGGCTTCTACACCCAATAATGATACTTTTCCACGCGTCGCACGAATGCGAAAAGCCAGGGTGTTTTTTACGTTTCACCCCCTAGTTGTGCGAGTCGTCCGCCTACGAAAGAGGCAAGAATCCAGATCCAAACCACACCGTGTTCCTCCCGCGAATACTTCATCGAAGCACCTTCGACCTAAAAATCCATTCCATCATGGACCGTCGACGCGGCTCTTCTTCTCGCGCTCCCAGCCCACCGCCAGGGGATTGGAGGAGGTGCTCTGTTCCGCACAACAAGCTAGTGAAGCTCCAAGCGGGGGGATATCTCCCTCCGGCCTTCATGATCCCGGTTTGAGCCGGGCTGGTTACTTATCAAGGTGGGAGGCAAGCGGAGGCTACCCCAAGCCCCAATAAGGGGGAGCGAGGATGCTTCGTCCCCTATCTGACGAGGGGACTCGAATTCCCGATACATCCGTTCCTCCACGGGCTCCTGGAGTTCTACGGACTCCAGCTCCACCACCTCACGCCCGTCTCTGTCCTGCATATCACGGGCTACGTAGCTCTTTGTGAGCTATTCCTGGGCATTGAGCCACATTTTGCATTGTGGAAGAGGCTGTTCTGCCTCGTACCCCGTTCTCACGAGGGGTCCATATATCAAGTGGGTGGCGCCGAAATATGGCGCATTGCCGGGACCGGATACCCATCCGGTACTCCCAAGAAGGCGTCCGAAGACTGGACTTCAGAGTGGTTTTATATAGGAGACGCTCCGCTACCGGACCCAGTCCGGATCGGTCTCCCGGAGTTTAGTGCTGCTCCTTTGAAGAAACGCCTCAGCTGGCGCCCACGGAGCCCCCGTTTGGAGGAAGACAAGAGCGTCCATTACTTGATGGGCCGAATAAGATTAATGGCCCATTCTGGCTTGACCATGATCGGAGTCATGGCGACATGCATCATGCGGGGGGTACAACCATTGCAATACAGAGGCCACCCGTCATGGCCGCAAAGGGCCGGATTCGACCGAGGATCTGGTAGAGATCCTTTCCAGCCTGTATAAGGGGGAAAAGGAGGACTTCCTTCGAATGAACCCTTTGAATGGGTTTTTCATGATCAACCCTAGAGGATGGGTAAGCGAACACCTTTAAAGGCTCAACCCATTCTCTCGAAGTTTAAGCTTCTTTACATTATGTCTTCGGCGCAGGGTCTACGCCGGACTGTGGAGGACATGGTAAGTCCTGCTCCGCAACCCGAGGATCCGGAAAGATCCCTAGATCTGGCCTCCGAAGAGGATCCGAACATCGAGGTGGAGCTGACCGACGGGGTGTTTCACCATCTCAGCATAGACAATGCTTTGGTTGCCATTACGGCGGATTACCCCGGACTGTGTCCGGCTTCCCAGGTGACCGCGACCGAAGTCCGGACACCATTATCTCTTCCCTGCCCATTTCTAACCTTCGCGAACAATGGTATTTTGCAGGAAGCGCCTTTACGGCAGGAAGCCGAGCCCGCGGCGGCTGACCTACAAAGGTCAGTCCGGACCAGCAGGCGGAAAAGGAGCGCGGTGCGGACGGAAACGTCGCCGCAAAGGTATAGCTCATATTTGAATCTTCAGAGCAACGTTCCTAGGAAACGCCTAAGTGCTCATGATCTTTGTAGGAGAAAAAGCGCTCGCCGGACTGCGAGCACAGAAGTTGCTGATCCAATCTACACCAGCCAGGCTCTAGCGCCCGGCCTAGAGGGGGAGACAAGCGCAAGACGCGGGCCGGATACTTCTCCAACGGAGGACACCGACAGACTGTCCGCCACCAAGTCTGAGTTGGAGAGCGCCATGAACCATAGGCGCCGCCGGACAGTATTTCGTGAAGCGTGCTTCTCCCCTGAGGCATTGGATGCCTTTAACGCAGGGGACGCGCATCTCCGTGCCGCTCAAGATGGTTTTACCAGAGCCACGGAGCAGTATGTGAAAGACATACGGGTAAGGGAATTTTAATGGTTGTATATACCAGTAGCCCCCGATACTTAAAGTAGTTATGTTAACTGATTTAAGGATCATTTGAAAACGCAGGCTCTTACCGAGAAGAATGCCCAGCTGTCTCGGGAGCTGCAAGATTGAAAGGCCCAACTTGAGGCCGCACTTGCTGCCGCAGGAGGAGACGCAGAGACCCCTCCTGGTAACACATTTTTATTAATAAATATAAGCGCTGTGCGGCGTGCGCGCAAGTCTAATAATGACATTGCAGGTGCCACTGGACAAGATCCGGACAGGCAAGCATTGCTGCGCCAGCTGAAGGCCGGCGAGAGTGTGCTGAATAGGGTGCAGCAAGAAAGGAACAAGCTCCAGGATGCCAACGCCAAGCTCGGAGAGGAGCTGAAAGGCGCTCGGGCCGAGCTGTCCGGCTCCGTTAAGGAGAATCAGCGGCTTCGTCGCGGCATTTATAGTAAGTGCTTGAGCAAACTCCTTTGAAAAGAAGAGTTCGGCGAAGAAGCAAATTGACATAGTATGTCGTGTAGGTATACTCATAGGTCGCCCTGCGGAGGAGATGCCCGTATCAACGGGTGATCAACTTCCCGAGATGCTGCAACTGCTCAAACGGGTTCGGCAGGCAATGAGCAGCGTCGTTCAGGCTTTATGGCCAGCCCTCACCCTACCCGAGGGCCTCGGGGAGCTTGCGGAGAAGCTGCAGGGAGTGCGGCAGCGCTTCCGTTTGTGGAAGATTTCGGCTTGCCGTCAAGGTGCCCGGGAGGCTTGGGCCATGGTGAAGACGCGGTATAAGAAGGCGGATCCCAACCATATGGCCGAAGTTGGACCGGTGGGGCCCGATGGGAAGGAGATCCCTGTGAGTTTAGTATACAGCCAAGTAGAGTTTGTTGCTAAATTTTCCAAACGGGACTATAAGTTAGACAGCCTGTTAGACGGGATTGAGGAGGAATACAATCAATAAATTTGACAATGTATGTTTTCCTTTGAAGTGACATGTGAAATGCCTTCTAGCCGGATTGTAGATCGTTTGTCTTTGCCGACCTTTTCGCTTCAACCTCGGGACCCTAGAGTCCGGAGTGTGTCTGAATACCTTTTCGGTTAAGAAACAACCGTGGTGTGCATGGAGACCAGGCGTAGGGGTCATTAGTGCTTCATCAGACAAGTGCCCAACTAGTTATGTTATATTACATGGTTAGTAAGAAACATCTTCCAGGGAGAATAGTTCCGTTAAGGGTTCCTTTCCCTGGGAGGCATGCCCTAAAGTGCATGTCCGGACTGCAAAGAAAGCAGTAAAACATCTGGGGGCAGATAGATAAATAGGTAAAAAGTCATCTTTTAAGTCACCGACCGAATATTCCCTTAAGAACGCTAGCTTTCGGCTCCACCCAGTCTGAGGTACACATCCGGCTGACCCGGCAGTAACAATCGCAGAGGTGCTCCCTTTACCTCCTAGCCGAACAATCGGGAACGTAGTGGTAAGCACAGGAGCCAGGCAACCCAGCTTGGCCAAAACTTAAGTCATATCGATGCATATAATAGCGAGTAAAAGATACATGTGGAAGCTTGACAGATGTGCTGGGTATGAAACCCGTGTAATTGAGCTTCTGTAAAAGAAGCCCCCAGGAATAATGAGTGCGGATGGCACATCATGCGTATGCAAAAAATGTGAAAATAGGCCCGTAAGGGCTTTTAAATAAAAAGGCATAAAAAGAGAAACAAAAGACAGCCGAAGTGTAAAAGTTTGGACTGGGGAAGGGGATGAACTCTTAGTCCGGCGCTAGGCATAGAATCGTCGGAGGCGGGCTGCGTTCCATGGGTTCGGCTCGAGTCGGTTATCCGACGCATTTCGTAGACGGTATGCTTCGCCGGTCATGACTTGATCGATAATGAAGGGGCCCTCCCATTTGGGCTTGAGCTTGTCCTTTTTCTTGTCCGGCGGGCGTAGAACTAGTTCGCCAACG
Source organism: Triticum aestivum (assembly GCF_018294505.1). NCBI lineage: Eukaryota > Viridiplantae > Streptophyta > Magnoliopsida > Poales > Poaceae > Triticum > Triticum aestivum. The sequence continues at coordinate 191,603,935 of NC_057801.1, forward strand.
TTGTAAGTCTTGGCCCGTACTTCTCTGCTTTGATATCTTCGGTCCTGCTGCTGATAAAATGCGGAACGAGCCTTCACGATATCACGTTCTTCCTCCAATGTGTCCAAGCTGTCCTGCCGATCAAGCTCGGCCTCTCTTTCCTCATACATGCGCACTCGAGGTGAGTCATGAATAATGTCACAGGGCAAGACTGCCTCTGCGCCGTATACCATAAAAAATGGTGTGAATTCGGTAGTACGGTTAGGCGTTGTCCGCAGCACCCCGAGTACGGAGTCGAGCTCCTCGACCCATTGTGTGTCGGATTTGGTAAGTGACCTCACTAGTCTGGGTTTAATGCCGCTCATTATTAGACCATTTGCTCATTCCACTTGACCGTTGGTTTGAGGGTGATAAACTGAAGCGTAGTCGAGCTTGATGCCCATATTTTTGCACCATGACTTAACCTCGTCGGCTGTGAAGTTCGTGCCGTTGTCGGTGATGATGCTGTGGGGGACTCCGTAACGGTGTACTACCCCTGATATAAAGTCTATCACTGGTCCGAACTCTGCCGTTTTGACCGGTTTGGCCTCTATCCATTTGGTGAATTTATCCACCATGACCAATAGGTACCTTTGCTTGTGGGTTCCCCCTTTAAGGGGTCCAACCATATCAAGCCCCCAGACCGCGAACGGCCAGGTAATGGGTATGGTTTTGAGGGCGGTGGGTGGCATATGGCTGTGATTAGCAAAGAGCTGACAACCAACGCATCGCTGGACTAAGTCCTGCGCGTCTGCCCGGGCCGTCGGCCAATAAAATCCTGTACAGAATGCCTTTCCTACAAGGGCCCGGGCTGCTGCGTGGTGTCCGCCTAGTCCGGCATGAATTTCAGCCAGGAGGTTTCGCCCTTCCTCTTCAGAGATACACCTCTGAAGGACTCCGGTTGTACTTTTCTTATAAAGTTCTCCCTCATGGACCTTGTAGGCTTTTGATCGCCGGATTATGCAGCGGGCCTCGTTTTGGTCTTCAGGAAGTTCCTGCCTAAGTAAGTAGGCTAGGAAAGGTTCTGTCCACACGGCGATTAGTGCCATTATGACGTGGGCTGAAGGTGTTATGTCATTTGCTGAATCACCGATTGGTGCGGTTTTTTCCGGTTTGTCACTACCGGGCTCCTCTTCCCATAGTACGGATGGCTTGAAGAGCCGTTCCAGGAAGATATTTGGAGGGACAGCATCATGTTTTGCACCGATGCGTGCCAGTACGTCGGCCGCTTGGTTATTGTCTCGGGCTATGTGATGGAATTCAAGTCCTTCAAACCGAGCTGACATTTTTAGGACAGCGTTGCGATATGCTGCCATTTTTGGATCCTTGGCGTCAAAGTCTCCGTTTATTTGGGATATTGCAAGGTTTGAATCCCCGCGCACCTCTAGGCGTCGAATGCCCATGGAGACTGCCATCCGGAGACCATGTAACAGGGCCTCGTATTCGGCTGCATTGTTGGAGTCCGTGTACATTATTTGAAGTACATACTGGACTGTATCTCCGGTTGGGGACGTCAATACGACGCCAGCCCCCAGTCCGGCCAACATTTTGGAGCCGTCGAAATGCATAGTCCAGTTGGAGTACGCGCCGTACTCTTTAGGGAGTTCGGCTTCGGTCCATTCGGCGACGAACTCGGCCAAAACTTGTGACTTTATAGCTCGCCGAGGTTTGTAAGTTATATCGAATGGTAAGAGCTCAATGGCCCATTTTGCAATCCTGCCTGTTGCTTCGCGGTTATTTATAATGTCATTGAGTGGTACTTCAGAGGCCACTGTTATCGAACACTCTTGAAAGTAGTGCCAGAGTTTCCGGGACGCCATGAACACCGCATATGCTATCTTCTAATAGTGCGGGTAACGGGATTTGCAGGGGGTTAACACGGTGGATACATAATACACTGGTTTTTGAAGAGGGAATTTATGCCCTTCTGTCTCTCGTTCGACGACGAGTACCGCGCTTACAACTTGATGTGTTGCTGCGATGTATAACAACATTGGTTCGCCCAGATTGGGCGCGGCCAGAACCGGATTGGTTGCCAATATGGCCTTTATTTCTTAGAGTCCGGCAGTGGCAGCATCCGTCCACTCGAAGTGTTCGGTGCGCCTGAGGAGGCGATAAAGGGGCAACGCCTTTTCTCCTAGACGGGAGATAAAGCGGCTTAGAGATGCCACGCATCCTGTTAATTTTTGTATTTGTTTGAGGTTTTTTGGAATATCCAATTGTGACAGAGCTCGGATTTTAGCCGGGTTTGCTTCGATTCCTCTACCGGATACAATGAAGCCCAGCAGCTTTCCGGTTGGTACACCGAAAACGCATTTTTCCGGATTCAGCTTGATGTCATATGCTCTGAGGTTGTCGAATGTGAGCCTCAAATCGTCTACTAGAGTTTCAACGTGTTTTGTTTTGACGACTACGTCGTCTACGTATGCCTCTACTGTTTTGCCGATCTGGGTGGCCAGACATGTTTGGATCATGCGCTGATATGTTGCGCCGGCGTTTTTAAGTCCGAAGGGCATCGTGTTGAAGCAGAATGGTCCGTAAGGGGTGATGAATGCCGTGGCGGCTTGGTCTGCTTCTGCCATCTTGATTTGATGGTAGCCAGAGTATGCGTTGAGGAAACACAATGAATCGTGCCCCGCGGTAGCATCGATAATTTGGTCGATGCGGGGGAGAGGGAAGGGGTCCTTTGGGCAAGCCTTATTGAGGTCTTTAAAATCGACACAGAGGCGCCAGGATTTGTCCTTCTTTGGTACCATTAACAGATTTGCTAGCCAGTCCGGATGTTTGATTTCTCTGATGAATCCGGCTTCCAATAGTTTGGCTAGCTCTTCTCCCATTTCCTATCTTTTGGGTTTGGAAAATCGTCGAAGAGCCTGTTTGACTAGCTTAAATCCTTTTAGGATGTTTAGGCTGTGTTCTGCCAACCTGCGTGGGATTCCGGGCATATCCGAAGGATGCCAGGTGAAGATGTCCCAATTTTCCTGAAGGAATTCACGCAGTGCGGCGTCTACTTCGGGGTTCAATTGTGCCCCAATGGAGGCCGTCTTTGTTGGGTCCATTGGATGGACCTGGAATTTTGTTATTTCATCTGCTGGTTTGAAGGTGGTGGACTTGGATCTTTTATCGAGTATCACATCGTCCCTGTTCACCGTGGAGCGCAGCGTGGTGAGTTCTTCTGCCGCTAAGGCTTCGGATAGTGCCTCGAGGGCTAGTGCGTCTATCTTGTTTTCGGCGTGGAGTGCTATGTCCGGATCACTAACGAGAGTGATTATTGCGCTGGGCCCAGGCATTTTGAGCTGCATGTACCCCTAGTGAGGTACTGCTTGAAAAATTATGAATGCCTCTCATCCTAATATGGCGTGATATCCGCTGCTGAACGGGGCCACTTGGAACGTGACTTCTTCGGATCTGTAATTGTCCGGAGAGCCGAACACCACATCGAGTGTGATTTTTCCGGTGCAGCGCGCTTCCCGGCTAGGGATTATTCCTCTAAAGGTTGTGCTGCTTTGCTCAATACGGCTCCAACCGATTTCCATTTTTCGCAGAGTTTCCTCGTAAATGAGGTTTAGTCCGCTGCCGCCATCCATGAGGACTTTTGTCAGTCGAAAGCCGTCCACTATGGGACTAAGTACCAGTGCAGCTGGCGCTCTGGCTGTTCGGAATTTAGGCTCGTCGCTGGCGTTGAAGGTAATAGTTGTGTCACTCCATGGATTTGCTGTTGCTACTTGGTAGACTTCGGCGAGTCCGCGGATTGTTCGCTTTTGCATATTGTTTGATGCGAAGGTCTCGAAGACTGTTGATACCGTACTGGTATTGTTGGAGTGGTTTCCCGGAGCTAGAAGCTCCTCGCCACTTTTGGCCACCTGCCGTAATATCCAACATGCTCGAAGGCTATGTGTTGGGACGGCTCCCTCTGTACTATGAAGCTTACAGGGTCCATTGAGCCATCCCTCCAGTACGGTTCCGTTTCCCTTATTGGGTTTCTGTTTTTTCATTTTTGCATCTGGGGCCTGAGTGTAAGGCGCCCTTTTGCTGCGGACTGGGTTTGGGGCCGGATTATCCCAAAATTGATTTTCGGTTTTCCGGAAACTCTCCATCGCACAGTACTTTCGTACTATGGATGCCAGATCGGTGAAGCGCGTAATTCTGCGACGATCAATGGCGTTTAGTATTCCCTTGTCCGTGCAGTTATTGTAGAAGATTGAGATTGCGTTTTCCTCTCGGCAGTCCTTTATCCTGTCCATAACCAGGAGGAATCTGGCCCAGTAGTGATGTACTGTTTTAGCGGGCTCTTGCCATATTAGAGATAGATCGCATATGTCTGGGCGGGTGGGTGGACTAAAAGCCGGATCCCTCCCCATCTTGGGGCTCAAAGGCCGAGGGGTTTCCGAATTTGGAAGCTTGGTTTGCTGGACACAATCCAGCGAGTCCGGAGCGATGCATGATTTTAAGTTCAATGCTCGATCGAAGTCCATCCCTCCGCGGAAATCCGGCATGGAGGGTTCGGGAATCCGGACATGAATAGTTTTCAATACAGGCAAAGAGTTGCCGTATTGCTCCTCTACCACTGCGACGTGGTGGGTGGCCTCGGGAGAGTTAATCTCTCTCAGATCGGTTTTAAGCCCAATCTGGTTGTAGTCTGTAGCGACTCCCAGGGCGGCGATGTGATCCAAGAGCTCGTTAACAGACGAGAGCTCTATTGGATCCAACTGTTTGGCAGCTTTCGGGCTGATGCGAAGATTGCTTCTGACAACTTGAGAAGTCATTGTCGAAGCGGCGGCCGGACAAGCGGTCATAAGAAAAACACCTAGCCGGATAGTTTGGCCGGCGGCGAAGGCCCCTTCGGCGAAAACACCGTCTTTGAAGACGGGTGGAGGAATCCGCTCTATCGGTGACGACACAGAGGAACTCTCAATGAAAGCACCAATGTCGGTGTCAAAACCGGCGGATCTCGGGTAGGGGGTCCCGAACTGTGCGTCTAGGCGGATGGTAACAGGAACGAAGGACACGATGTTTTTACCCAGGTTCGGGCCCTCTCGATGGAGGTAAAACCCTACGTCCTGCTTGATTAATATTGATGGTATGGGTAATACAAGAGTGGATCTACCACGAGATCAAGGAGGCTAAACCCTAGAAGCTAGCCTATGGTATGATTGTTGTAATGCATGTTGTCCAACGGACTAAAGCCCTCTGGTTTATGTAGACACCGGAGGAGGCTAGGGTTACACAAAGTGGGTTACAATGGTAGGAGATCTACATATCCATATCGCCAAGCTTGCCTTCCACGCCAAGGAAAATCCCATCCAGACACGGGACGGAGTCTTCAATCTTGTATCTTCGTAGTCTTAGAGTCCGGCGGACGATGATAGTCCGGCTGTCCGGACACCCCCTAGTCCAGGACTCCCTCAGGAGTTCTTCTATATCTTGTAATCAAATTCCTCAATATCAGTATTTTCACTTCACATGTTTATCCCCGTTGAAAACTTAACCTATATTCTCATCAATCACCAAAAAGGGGGAGATTGTAAGTGCATCTAGTGCCCCTTAGTGATTTTGGTGTATTGAAGACTTATAGGTTAAGGGACTGATCCGTTTGTGAGTGTACACAGGTCTATATGTCTATGAGGAGTTTGATATTTACAGAGAAAGTTGACCCCTAAAACTGAAGTTCTTCGTCTGAAGACTTTGGATATCTGAAGACTTTCTGAAGACTTTGAAAGTGAAGAAATTGGTGTGACCTTGAAGACTTGGTATTCATTCGTGGAACATGAAGCGTGAAGACTTTTGTTTTCGTAGTTTCATTTTCTCTTTCTTGAGTCATAGGAAACACCGTATTGTTAAAGGGGGTCGAGGAAATACTAAGGAAATTTTTCCATGTGATGCTCAACTCAAAATCCTACACCTACCAATACCTTCGAGTGAAGCCATTGGAAATCTCATAAAGTTCAGTCATATTCTTCAGTGACGGAGATGAAGTTCTTCTGGTCTCTGAGGAATTTGGTCTGACTTAGGAGTTAGGAATTCACCAGTGTGAATTACCTACACAGTGAGGAACATGATAGCCCTGAGGATTTTGATAGTCAAAATTCCGACCGTTGCTGTGCGGTTCCAAAATATCTACCCACCTAACGGTCATATCAGACAAGGGCATTTATGTCTTATCATGTCGGGCTGCTCCCTAGGCTATAAATAGCCGCCCCCTTCAACCACTAGCTGGTTGGCTGCTCCGAGAGAAACTGACACTTGTCATTTGAGAGCATCCCCTTCTCCGAGGACTTTGAGCGAAAATCATCAAGTGAGGAAAACCCAAACCCAGCACACCTACAACCCAAAGTGATTGAGCATCACTCAAGAGATTGATCTTGCGTGGATCCGATGCTTGTTACCTTTGAAGACTGTGCTTCTTCCATACGGTTAGGCGTCAAGGTCTAGAGCATCCAAGAGGAATTCTGGATCGCTGAGTGACCAAGTTTGTGAAGGTTTGGAAGTCACCTGAAGACTTACCACGAGTGATTGGGCGAGGTCTGTGTGACCTTAGCTCAAGGAGAATATGGTGAGGACTGTGTGTCCGGGAGTGGGTGTCCTCGACTTTAAATACTCAGCCGCTCCAACCATATGTACAACTGAGACAACAGTTGGAATTGGTCTACCAAATCATTGTCTTCACCAAGCCTACTGGTTCTATTTCCTCAACTCTTTCATTTCCTCATGTCTGTTGTTGTGTGCCTGTTCATATCTATTTGAAGACTTTGACTGAAGACTTTCTCAATTTCCTCAGATCAGTTTCTTCAGTCTATCCGTCTTCTTTCTTGTGTTATCCTGTATTTACGCTTTCTGTACTTTGTGTTTGTCTTCATCTCGCCATGATGACTATGCTTGTTTTCGGTTATGTTTACTTCTGAGTACTTATTCTGCTGCTAGTAGTTCTTCATTTAGGAATTTCCTCACTAGCAAATTCCTCAGTGAAGAATTTATAAAAATTGCCTATTCACCCCCCCTCTAGTCGATATAACACACTTTCACAGCTGTCCGCAACCAATCCACCCAGATCTGTATTTAAGTAGCGACCTTAAGTTAACCATTAATTAACAATTCGCACATCTGTCATGGATACACTCAACCAATCCATGTATACGAGCATAACATAGCAATCCTGAGCATAACATAGAAGTAACTCCCAAGGGTTTGATAATAAAAGGGCAATAGGTTCTTCCTCATCATCTACTTCCCAAACCCACATGATATTCAGATCCTAACCATGCAATGTTTGAGGATTGTAACTAATGCATAAAAACTAGGTAATAAAGGGATATGATCAAAGTGTTACTTGCCTTGCTGACGATCTGCAAACCCTAGAGACTCGTAGTAGCACGCTTCGCACTCCAGGAATTCTATCGCAAACAAACAATAACATACATAAGCACTCCAGCATAGATGCACGGGTAAAACTCAAATAAGAAGATCCTAACATAAAGTTCAACTAAAGAGCTTCGATTTGCAAAAAGAATCAACTCAAACGGAGGAATGAAACTCAAGATACGAACGAAACAGGATTTTTACTTATCTGGACTAAAGTCAAATTTTACTGTACCAAAATCATGTTCAAGTTGGTTAACTAGAAAGAGGGCTTCGAGACGAAGATTTAGGTGCTGGTTCATCTAATTTGGATAAACGACTAAAAAGTTATGCTAGATTGAAGATCAGGGTCAGAATTGCGATCAAAATAATCGCAGATAAATCCCTGGAAAATAAAACGAAACGAACAGACTAGCGAACGAACGTTCGCTGTATGAACCTAACCGGCAAACAATGCTCGTTAAAACGAACGAACGGACGAAAAATAAATAAACCGACGAAAACCGAACCGATCTAAGTAAAAAAAAAGATCTAGGATTTTCTAAAAAAACAGGCGGTTTTTACCGAAAAAAAACACGATGGTCGACAGTGGCGGCTCCCGGTGGGATTCCGGCGGGGCGGGGTGGCGTCGGCGGCGTGGGGCAGCGTCGCTGGGCGGTGGTGCGTCGGCGCGGCAGCAGCGGCGTGGGACGACGGCGGGCGGTGGTGGTGCGGCTGCGGCGACAGGGCGATGTGGGGCAAGGGGGCGGCGGCGGCGGTATTTAAGGGGGCTGGGTGGGGGCTGGCTTGGAGAGAGGGCCGGCCTCGGGAGGCATGCTCCTCCTGGACTCGGGTGGCGGCGGTGTTGCTCGGGACTACGGTACCAAGCCGGAGCGGGAGGCGGCGGCGCGTTGTGGGCTGGCTGGGCCGCTGGCCCAGTTCGGTCCGCGAATAGTTTTCTTTGTAAATAATTTCACCCGAACGGAAAAGTCCTAATAAATTATAAAAAATTAACAATGCCAAAAACAATTTTCACCGTCTAAATAAAATATTTAGAACAAATTGAATATTTTTCTGGCCTAAAAAATGCAATTTTGAAAAATGCATATTTTCTAATTCAAATAATATAGCAATAAAATCCGAATAAAACCATTTATTTGATTTCAAAAATTTTCCTCCAATATTTCTTTTATTTTGGATAAGTCATTTAATCTCCTCTCTTTTATTTTTCTATTGGAAATATTTTGGAGAGAAAAATAATTAAAATCAAGATGATCTTATTTTCAAATTTTAGAAAATTCAAATATGAAAATAAACGAAATCCCCAACTCTCTCTGTGGGTCCTTGAGTTTCTTAGAATTTCTAGGATCAAACCAAAACGCAATTAAAATATGATATGCATATGATGACCTATGTATAACATTCCAAATTGAAAATTTGGGATGTTACATTACTGGCGAGCAATTGATAGAAGAGTGCATAATTATGACGACATCTAAGGCAATGATCATGAACATAGGCATCACGTCCGTGTCAATTAGACCGAAATGATTCTGCATATACTACTATTACTCCACACATCAACCGCTATCCAGCATGCATCTAGAGTATTAAGTTCATAAAGAATGGAGTAACACATTAAGTAAGGTGACATGATGTAGAGGAATTAACTCAAGCAATATGATGAAAACCCCATCTTTTTATCCTCGATGGCAACAATACAATACGTGCCTTGCTTCCCCTACTATCACTGGGAAAGGACACCGCAAGATTGAAGCCAAAGCTAAGCACTTCTCCCAGTGCAAGAAAAACCAATCTAGTAGGCCAAACTAAACCGATAATTCCAAGAGACTTGCAAAGATATCAAATCATGCATATAAGAATTCAGAGAAGACTCAAATAATATTCATAGATAATCCGATCATAAATCCACAATTCATCGGATCTCGGAAAACGCACCACAAAAGAATATTACATTGAATAGATCTCCAAGAACATTGAGGAGAACATGGTATTGAGAATCAAAGATAGAGAAGAAGCCATCTAGCTACTAGCTATGGACCCATAGGTCTATGGTAAACTACTCACGCTTCATCGGAAGGGTAATGGTGTTGATGTAGAAGACCTCCATGATAGAATCCCCCTTCGACAGGACGCCCAAAAAGGCCCCTAGATGGGATCTCACGGGTACAGAAGGTTGCTGTGGTGGAAAAGTGTTTTGGTGGCTCCTCCTGATGATTTTGGGGTATAAGTGAATATATAGGCGAAGGAACTAGGTCAGAAGAGCTTCAAGGGGCCCACGAGGCAGAGATGTGCGCCCTACCCCCTGGGCGCACCCTCCACCCTCATGGCCACCTCGTTGCGTCTCCAACTTCATCTACAAGTCTCCTGTTTTGCTTCTGGTCCAAGAAAGATCATCGTGAAAGTTTCATTCCGTTTGGACTCCGTTTGGTATTCCATTTCTGCGAAACTCTAAAACAGGCATAAAACAAAGACTGGTACTGGGCCCTCGGTTAATACGTTAGTCCCAAAAATAATATAAAATAGCATATAAATGCATATTAATCATCCAAAACAGATAATATAATAGCATAGAGCAATCAAAAATTATAGATACATTGGAGACGTATCAGTCATCCATAATTTCTTGGTATAAGGTAAAAGGAATAACACTCACACTAGCACTTAAGTCACATAAACCATGATAACAATGATCTCCTATTTTAACTGAGACAACATCCATGCCAACAATAGGTCTATGTTTATCTTTTTCATCGGGTTTGGCAATTCTAGCAGCTTCATCATAGAAATAAATAACACGCCCATCAATATTTTCTACTAGGAGATCTTTAACCATAGAAAAACTAGGTTCTTCACTAATTTTCTCAGTGGGTTTAGGTGCTTTAATATTACTTTGCAAACCACATTGGAAACCTTAGCATGTTCCTTTGTCCTAACAGGGAAAGGTGATTTTTCAATGTAAGTGGTAGGCACAACTAGATCAACATTGTAAATAATAGTTCCTTCTTTAGCTTTAACCGGTTCTTTAATTTCTTCTTTAATAGGGGGATGATATTTGAACCACTTCTCCTTAGGGAGATCAACATGAGTAGCAAATTATTCACAAAAAGAGGCTACTATCTCAGAGTGAAGTCCATATTTAGTGCTAAACTTGTGGAAAGCATCGGTATTCATAAAAGATTTGACACAATCAAATTCAAGCTTAATACCTAAATTTTTACCTTCGCCGAGTTCACAATCTTAAGAATTGCATTTAATTCTTTCTAAAAGATCCCACCTGAATTCAATAGTCCTCTTCATAAAAGAACCAGTACAAGAAGTATCGAGCATGGATTGATCATCATGAGAAAGCCGAGCATCTAAGTTCTGAATAATAATTTCTCTTGAGAGCTTAAAATTGGGGCATGAATATAACATTGACTTAAGCCTCTCCCAACCTAGAGAAATATTTTATCCTTCACAAGGCCAAAGTTTATATATATAATTCTGATCACGATGAACTAGATGCATAAGATAAGTTTTTTTTGGTGAAATTCCAATTTCAATTGATTCCAGTTCCAAGATCCAATATCATCACTTAGCCTATACCATGTTAGTGCTTTTCCCTTAAAAGATAAAGGGAAAACCTTATTCTTAGCTTCATCTCCCGGCAAACCTGCAAGCTTAAATAATCCACAAATTTCATCCACATAAATCAAGTGCATATCAGGATGTTTGGTTCCATCTCCTGCATAAGGATTAGCTAGCAGTTGTTCTATCATACCCGAAGGAATTTCATAACCAATATTCTTAGTAGGTGCAGTAGGTTCAAGAGCAACTAATTGTGGTTTAGGTCGAGGTGAATATACCCCGAACAAACCCCTCAAAGGATGGTTCTCGATAGTAACAAGTGAAAATAAATTTCAGCACATAGTAATAATTTTTCCTTACCAAGAGCGCTTCACTCCCGGAAACGACACCAGAAAAGAGTCTTGATGACCCACAAGTATAGGGGATCAATCGTAGTCCTTTTGATATCTAAAAGTGTCAAACCCAACGAGGAGCAAAAGGAAATGACAAGTGATTTTTAGCAAGATATTTTCTACAAGCACTGAAATTGTCGGTAACAGGTAGTTTGATAGCAAGATAATTTGTAACGAGAAAGTAATGGTAATGGTAAATAAATTGCAGCAAGGTAGCCCAATCCTTTTGTGCCAAAGGAGAGAGCAAAACAATCTCTTATAATAGGCAAAGCATTCTTGAGGGTACACGGGAATTTCACCTTATCACTTTCATCATGTTGGTTTGGTTCGTGTTCACTACTTTGATAATTTGATATTTAGGTGGACCAGTGCTTAGGTGTTGTTCTTACTTGAACAAACCTCCTACTTATGATTAACCCCCTCACAAGTGTCTGCAACTATGAGAAAAATATTAAGATAAAATCTAACCATAGCATTAAACTTTTGGATCCAAATCGGTCCCTTATGAAGTAGCGCATAAACTAGGGTTTAAGCTTTTGTAACTCTAGCAACCCATCATCTAATAACCACTCCACAATGCATTCCCTTAGGCCCAAATATGGTGAAGTGACATGTAGTCGATGTTCACATGACACCACTAAGGGAATCACAACATACATATCATCAAAATATCAAACACATATCAAGTTCACATGATTACTCGCAACATGACTTCTCCCGTGACCTCAAGAACAAAAGTAACTAGTCACAAATGATAATTATGCTCAAGATCAGAGGGGTACTAAATGTCATTAAGGATTTGGACATATAAGCTTCCACGAAATAAACCATATAGTAATCAACTAAAAGACGTAATCAACACTACTAGTCACCCACAGTACCAATCTGAAAAAATGATGCTAGTTGTTGATTACATCTTGTAATTGATGCTAGTCGGTTTATTTGGTGGAAGATTATATGTTTAGATTGTTAATGACATTCAATACCCCTTTGACCTTTAACATGAATATGATTTGTGAGTAGTTACTTTTGTTCTTGAGGACATGGGAGAAGTCTTGTCGTAAGTAATCATGCGAATTTGGTATTCATTAGATATTTTGATGATATGTATCACTACAAAAAAAGACACATCCGTGACATTTTGGTTTGAACGAGAAGTTTTTCTATCATTCTTATGACACTTCTATGACGATAATTGTGATAAAAACACGTATCGTCATAAATGTGGTGGGCTCCTACTTCTATGACAAAAAATCATGACTGAGAATGGGCTTTTCGTCCTGGGTGGCCCGGACATGCACCTGCATGACATTCTTTTAGCCATCCATGATGGAAAAAATCATGGTATAAGCAAGGGCGAGCAAAATTTCAGGGAGTTCCCAGTTACAATGGCTGGTCGGGGCCGGGCGGTTCATGAAGGTTTGAGCGTTTCTCCCGTATATGTACATGCGTGTGTGTCAGGCGTTGGGCTCTAACTGAACCCGAGTGAGGCATTCGCTTACCGAACCCAAGAGATTACACTAGCTATGTTACTGAACCTGAGCGATTCATTCACTATTGACTGAACCTGAGCGATTCCTTCGCTGCTGCTACTAACTGGGCCCGAGTGATCGATCACTGCTGCTGCTTATTGAAGTCGGTCGAGCCCCCGTGCGAGACGTAGCCAGCAGGTGTTGGGTTGCCTCTCGATGAATAGTGACCGTTGCTACCATGTGTGTAGTACGTAGAATGAGTCGAGACATGGTGAGTCGATCCGATTGGTTGGCTGTGGATGAACAGTTCCTGGTGGGGATTGAATGAAAAGGACCCCGTGGAGGCTCTATGAACAGTAGCCGGTGGAGGCTGGAGGACGATGGTGGATGAACGGTACCCCGTGGAGGCTGGAGCGAGAGGTAGTTGATAGTGGATGAACAGTATCCCGTAGACTCTTGTTTTGCGGTACGCCACACCCCTCCCGATGAACAAGACCCTGTTTCGACGGTAGGCGCTTGAACAGAAATCCATTTCCTCTGTTTTGCGGTATGCCACACCCCTCCCGATCAACAGGACCCCGTTTCGACTATAGACACTCGAACATAAGTCCATTTCCTCCGTTTTGTGGTATGCCAAACCCCTCTTGATGAACAAGATCCTGTTTCGGCCGTAGGCGGTCAAACAGAAGGCCGTTTCCTCTATTTCACAGTACGCCAGGCCTCGTTTCGGCTGTTCCGTCCAAGCCAGTTGGCTCCCGATGAACACGACGCATTCCGCTGCCTCCCGATGATCAACACACAGTTTCTCCGTTCTGACCGAGCTGGTTGGCTCCTGATGAATAGGACGACATTGCGTCCATTCGCTACCTCTCCATGTACACGAGCTCTGGCCGTACGTATGCGCGAGTAGGCGTTCAAGACCCCGCCTGTATGTACGTATGTGGCCGTATTTTTTGGCATCGGGCTGTACGTATGTGTACAAGGTTTAGACTGGACAACCTGAACTGCTACGTCGGGGGCTCTACTAGTACACGTGTCGCTGCTTGCTCGGCCACGGTTCATTGTTGTAGAGAGACCGATCAACTAGTATGCACTTACACGTTCACGACCAGACAGACAATGCTACGTACGCTTCGATCGGGTGGGTCCCAGCTGTCAGGGAGGATAAGGACACACTTCCTTGCATGCGAAGATATAGCTAGTGGGTCCTTGCTGTCAGGGGGAGGAATCATTTTTATTTTGCGAGTAATAAGGAGGCACTTCCTTGTGTTTGAATATGTAGCTGGTGGGTCCAGCTGTTAGCCTCACTGCCTAAAGCCCTCTTCCGATGGCTGTCCTTCGTTGACCACATTGACCACGTCGCGCCGAGAGCACCAAGGCAGTGGATGATGGCGAGGTCTTGGAAGGGAATGATGCAAAGCTAGGAAAGACGCGACAGTGGATGCCCTCGTGAAGGGGAGTACGAGGGTTGACTGCTTTGGCTGTGATGTGAGGCTGCCGTCGCCGAAGAATAATAGGAGGTGTGGATGAGTAGAGGGATGGCATGGCCAGCGGTGGCAGACAGCCGGACACGGGAGGAAGGAGCAGGCGGCACGACCGGCACTGGTTTGGGCGACTGGAGCAAGAAGACCAGAGGTTGAAGAAGCATGATGTCCGTTGGATGGACATCGTACGATCACTGCAGCTAGAATCCTTTATATTGACTAAGTTGATAAAGCCACCCGTAAAAAAAAGCCCTACGTATTTGTCAACTTAGTAGGCCCACAAGTCAGCCTCCGAATCATTTGGGTCCAAGCTAGCAGGGGGAGGAATCATTTTTCTTCTGCGTAATAAGGTGGCACTTCCTTCCATGCGAAGATGTAGCTTGTTGGTCCCAGCTGTCATGGGAGGGGCATTTTTTCGCGTAATAAGAAGGAACATCCTTGCATGAGAAGATTGTAGCTGGTGGGTTCAACTTGTTAGGGGGAGGAATCATTTATTCCTGCATAATAAGGAGGCACTAGCTTGTGTGCGAAGATGTAACTAGTTGTTCCTAGCTGTTAGACTCTCGACATGCTCCATGTTGGCTCTTGTTGTTGACCACGGATCATCAAGAGGACCGCGGCTGTGGACGACGACGAGGCCTAAGATGGGAACGATCTGGAGCCGTGGAACAAGGGGCACTGGAGTCCCTAGAGGGGAGTACGAGGGACTGGTTCGGCTGCCGGGTGAGGTTGCCGTCGCCGGAGAATAACATAAGGTGTGGGTGAGTACAGGTATGACCTAGCCACCGTTTGGAGTAGGGTGGGGCGGCGAGGCCTGTGCGGCAGCACAGCCGGCCACGGGAGGCAGATGCAGGCACTCCAGCCGGTGATGGTTTTGGCGGCTGGAGCAAGAGCAACTAGGTCAGAAATTGAAGAAGTAGGATCACCATTGGATGTCATCCAACGACTACAGATGTCACAATAATTTGTTGACTTTTCATTTTAGACCATTAAATCGTTTTGTTCACTAAATGGGAAACACCTTGCACATGCTTTGTCCTAGTGGGCCAACTAAGTCACCTTCAAAAGTTGTGGCCGAATGCATCCCATTTATTTAGGTTTTACACCCCATTTCATTTTGTTTGCCAATACAGCTATTTCCTGGGCTTTGACTAAAAAATCTATTTCCTGGGCTGGGTAAAAATAATAATAGCCAATTTACTACTTGCACTACTAGAAAAAGTGTTGTTAGTGGCGCAGACATTTTTTGCTATTAATGGCGCACTACACGTGCGCCACTATTAACACGCCACTAGTAACAAATAGTAATGGCGCACCTCTAGTGTGCCACTAGTATCCCAGATAATAGTGGCGCACCACACAGTGCGCCATTACTATGTCCACCAGTGCGCCATTACTATGCCTCCCAGGGGGCCATATTTATCTTGTGTTGTGGGTTACTAATGGCGCACTTCTAGATAATGCGCCACTGGTGTGTTTATTGTAGTGTGCCACTAAAGTGCAATATAGTGCGCCACTACTATGAATATTAGGAATTATTTTTCTTTTCTTGTCTGATATTTGCACAGGTTACAAAATACATTACTGCACAAAATATAAACAGCACAACATATAAACAGCAGATTTATCGAATACAATAGAAGATTAGTCTCCGAATACAATTCATCATATTAGTCTCCAAATTCAAAATACCGAACAAAGTTAGAACATTACAAGTCTCGAGACCGCGAGTAGCGAGTTTGTCTTCACATTACAAGTCGATATCGATCATCTAAACTACCATCACATAGAAGAGAGCTGCAGTCACGATGAGCATCATCGCAATGAAACTGGTCTTCATCCGGTTCCTCCAGCGCTCCCTCCTCTCTCCCGCTAGATAGCACGCGTATCTAGCTTCCGCCTCCGCCCTAGTGGTGTATCCTTTGTGACTGTTACCGCTAAAACGGTGAACCTGTCTCTGACACTCCTCCCAGTCGTCGTAGACTCCGGGAACCTTACCCTTGTACATGACATACGACGACATCTCTTTGCACTAGACAAACAAAATGTTAGTAGAAATTCACAGACAATACATAAGCAATATATAAGTATGCAACAAAAGGATCGGAAGAGAAAAGCAACACATTAATAGCACGATTCATAGTCCTACTAATAAATAGCATCGATTACATATAAGTTGAATGACTGTCCAAACTAAAGAAACATACAAGTTCATTAAAGTTTAATTACAACATGAGCTAATTGATATTTTAGAACTACATAGCATCACTACTTTCGACTCGACTCAGGGACCGGAGCGTGGATGAAGCC
Organism: Triticum aestivum; assembly: GCF_018294505.1. Taxonomy (NCBI): domain Eukaryota; kingdom Viridiplantae; phylum Streptophyta; class Magnoliopsida; order Poales; family Poaceae; genus Triticum; species Triticum aestivum. Next base: position 191,620,537 of record NC_057801.1, read on the forward strand.
GCCGTCTATCGTGATGGTCATGAAGTCGCGGTCGCTGTCAGCCTGCATTTGTAGCGTTGTTTCTATCTCACTGTTGGACGGTTCATATCTGAGGTAGAACTTCCCCGAGGTACGAAGGACATCTTGATGGATGATTTCCGCAAACTCCGACTGGATGCAAAAGAATTCTTGTCTAATGTCCGCATCCTGGATTGCCGACAAGTGTGCGGACCAATCTTTGAGATTAGTTGGTAGCAGAAGGTGATTATGATTCCGTATGATCGCCCGCATGTGATGGAGGGCCTAGTAGGCATCCTTCTGACCGCCAGGCGGCTGCTTGACGCAGGGGAACGTCATTACGTGGGTGAACACGTGCTTGCCGTACATACGAATTGGTCTGCTGAAGGTGCCTCCAGATCTGGCATAGCCGGGGAGAGCTTCATCAAGAACTTTCTTGATATTTGTGTAGTCTTTCTTCGACTGACGGTCCGAGTCGAAATACGTGGCTATGGAATATTTCGGGCTTAAGAGGATGAGTGTGCAATGTGTGTCACTGCACAAAACACGAAATGTTAGAAAAAAAGAACGATCAAAATCTAAGAAATCATATGTTACGGGGCGGTGAGGGGATGACTTACTCGGGAAAGTAAGGCACGAGGAAGTTATCCTTATCTGGGTTCCCCAGAATGACGCCTTCGAGGTATGAACTCGTGACTTGCCGGTCCCCAGCGCTCCCCAAGATCTTGGCACGCATGTAGAAGGGGTCGACTATCACGATGTCCGGGGTCTTGTCTCTTATGATCCGCATCTCCATACTGAGCGAAAATAGCCAAATGAAGGTGTAGTGCAGCGGATGAAGGTTAAACATAGCAAAGATGTCATCAAACCGCAGGACGATCATACCCCCGATGGTGCTATCGACAAAGCCCTTGCCCTATGGCACCTTGGCCACGAAAATCGGGTATGCCACATCAATCTTGAAGAGATGCCACTTCTCCAAAGAAAGAACAGTGTCATGCAGACTCCGCATAGCACTGGTTGCAGCATTGAGCAGATTAGTCGGTAGCATCGGCCTACCCGCCACATGCACCCTCCTCGAGATATCCTTAGGTGAAGGTGGGCCGTCCTAAGGATGGATCATACTCGGTGCCGGCTGGCTCGCACCCTTGTTATTCTTTCTTTTTCGTCCCTTCTTCTTCTACTGTAATGGGATCGAGTTCTGCTCAGAGACCGCCTTCTTGAGTGTGTTGGGGCTGATAATATATCGCACCTCGGCTATCTGAGGCTCGATGAATGCGGCAGCTGGAGGCGTCTCCTGAGAACTGAATGCCAGACGACGCCTGTTGCAATTGGGTTTCTCCGCGGTACCAGCTAGATCGCGATCGTCTTTTGCAGGGTTGGGTTCATGAGAAGGAGGCCCCAAGAATTCATCACCATACCCATTTTCGTTAAAGTACTTATCAACGTTAGTAAATGTACCCTCGTCGTCGTCGTCCGGATCCTGTGCCATATGCATTTCCGGATCCTGTGCCATATGCATGTCCGACATGTCCGGTAGCGTTGCGGCGGTCTTGCCATGGCTTGGCGCCGGCACGACTGGCGGTGTTGTCTGTAGGGTGGTGTCCTTTGCCCCCAAACGGAATCTGGCTCTTCGGCCAAAGAAGGGCCAGCTTATGCAGGCACTAAGGGTCATCACATCATCTTCGTCGGCCCCATGGGGTCGAAACGGAGGTAACAAGTCGTCGTAGCCTCGCAGCACCCAAACCAGTTGAACCCTATACACGGTGGATGGCATTGGATTACCGTGGAACACAGGGTTGCCCGGTTGAACAACTCTGGCCTTGGCGACATCGATCAACTCGCCGCCCATGAAGTGCAGGAGAGTGCATGGAACGTCGGCGGCGCCCTGCGAAAACATGTAGGGCATCAGGGATGCCCAGTCAAAGGCAAGGAGATGAAGTCATCGGCTGAGAGGCTTAGTTACCGTGATGGTGTCGAGCTCGGCTAATGTCGAGGCACCGCCAACGGCGGGCGTGCAAGTGACAGAGGGGCCGCTTGCTGCTGAGGTGCCGGCCGATGTATTCTTCCCACACCCGGGTGCATTAAGCTCCAATGCTCGCGTCGGCGCCGGAGACACCAATACCGCCTCTGCCGGAGACACCAATGGCGCCACCGGCGCGTTGTGCGAGTTGCTGGCCGTGAAGCTGGGAATCGGAGGCGGCCCCCATTGGCCGCCCGCAATCCACGCCTGCAGCCCCTCAATCAAGGTAGGCACAATGGCGGTGATCGTCGCTCCCAGTTGGTCTCGCACTTGCTCTTGGACCATATCCAGAATCCATGCCACTTGTGCCTTGAGTTCTTGAACCTCGCGCTCCTGGCTTTCCGAGATGGTCTTTCTCTCCTTTTGCCTAGTGTTATAGTATTCCGACCATTTCGTGGACAAGCCTTTGCCCGGCCACACGACCAGCTGACGACGCCTTACTGAACTTATCCTTGTGTTTCATTACATTCAACGCCCTATTTACAAACTTGAGTATGATACGTCTCCAACGTATCTATAATTTTTGATTGCTCCATGCTACTTTATCTACTGTTTTGGACTATATTGGGCTTTATTTTCCACTTTTATATTACTTTCGGGACTAACCTATTAACCGGAGGCCCAGCCCAGAATTGCTGTTTTTTGCCTTTTTCAGTATTTTGAAGAAACAGAATATCAAACGGAGTCCAAACGGAATGAAACCTTTGGGACCGTGATTTTCCAACTGAACGTGACCCAGGAGACTTGGACCCTACTCCAAGTAGTACCCGAGGAGGTCACGAGGGTGGAGGGCGCCCCCCTGGGCGCGCCCCTACCTCGTGGGCCCCTCGGAGCTCCACCGACTTACTCCTTCCTCCTATATATACCTACGTATCCCCGAACGATCAGAACAGGAGCCAAAAACCTAATTCCACCGCCGCAACCTTCTGTATCCACGAGATCCCATCTTGGGGCCTGTTCCAGAGCTCCGCTGGAGGGGGCATCCACCACGAAGGGCTTCTACATCATCACCATAGCCCCTCCGATGAAGTGTGAGTAGTTTACTTCAGACCGTCGGGTCCATAGCTAGTAGCTAGATGGCTTCTTCTCTCTTTTTGGATCTCAATACAATGTTCTCCCCCTCTCTCGTGGAGATCTATTCGATGTAATCTTCTTTTTGTGGTGTGTTTGTTGAGACCGATGAATTGTGGGTTTATGATCCAGTATTATCTATGGAAAATATTTTATTCTTCTCTGAATTCTTTTATGTATGATTGAGTTATCTTTGCAAGTCTATTTGAATTATCTTTTTAGTTTTGCCAACTAGATTGGTAGTTCTTGCTATGGGAGAAGTGCTTAGCTTTGGGTTCAATCTTGCGGTGTCCTTACTCAGTGACAGAAAGAGTTGCAACGCACGTATTGTATTGTTGCCATCGAGGATAACAAGATGGGTTTTTATCATATTGCATGAATTTATCCCTCTACATCATGTCATCTTGCTTACGGCGTTACTCTGTTTTTACTTAATACTCTAAATGCATGCTGGATAGCGGTCGATGAGTGGAGTAATAGTAGTAGATGCAGAATCATTTCGATCTACTTGTTTTGGACGTGATGCCTATATACACGATCATTGCCTAGTTATACTCATAACTATGCTCAATTCTGTCAATTGCTCAACAGTAATTTGTTCACCCACCATAGAATACTTATGCTCTTGAGAGAAGCCACTAGTGAAACCTATGGCCCCCGGGTCTATTCCCATCATATCAATCTATATCACTTTATTTACTTGCTTTGTTTTTACTTTGCCTTTATTTTTACTTTGCATCTATCTATCAAAAATACCAAAAAATATTATCTCTATCAGATCTCACTCTCGTAAGTGACCGTGAAGGGATTGACAACCCCTAAGCATTGGTTGCGAGTTGCTATCATTTTGTGTAGGTACGAGGGACTTGTGTGTGGTCTCCTACTGGATTCATACCTTGGTTCTCAAAAACCGAGGGAAATACTGACGCTACTTTACTGCATCATCCTCTCCTCTTCGGGGAAATCCAACGCAGTGCTCAAGAGGTACCAAGAAGAATTTCTGGCGCCGTTGCCGGGGAGGCTCACGCAAGCAAGTCAACCATACCAAGTACCCATCGCAATCCCTATCTCTCGCATTACATTATTTGCCATTTGCCTCTCGTTTTCCTCTCCCCCAATTCACCCTTGCAATTTTATTTGCCCTCTCTTTCCCAATCTCCTCCTCTCTTTCCCGTTTGCTTTTTTCTTGTTGCCTTTCTGTTTGCTTGTGTGTTGGATTACTTGTTGCCATGGCACAAGATAATACCAAATTGTGTGATTTCTAGAATACCAATAATAATGATTTCCTTAGTACTCCGATTGCTCCTCTTAATAATAATGAGTCTTGTGAAACCAACACCACTTTGTTGAATCTTGTTATGAAAGATCAATTCGCCGGCCTTCCTAGTGAAGATGCCGCTACTCATCTAAACAATTTTGTTGATTTGTGTGATATGCAAAAGAAGAAAGATACGGATAACAATATTGTCAAACTCAAGTTATTTCCGTTTTCACTTAGAGATCGTGCTAAAGTTTGGTTTTCATCTTTGCCTAAAAATAGTATTGATTCTTGGAACAAGTGCAAATATGCTTTTATCTCTAAGTATTTTCCTCCCGCTAAGATTATCACTCTTAGGAACGATATCATGAATTTTAAACAACTTGATCATGAGCATGTTGCCCAATCTTGGGAAAGAATGAAATTAATGCTTCGTAATTGCCCTACTCATGGTTTGAATTTATGGATGATCATACAAATTTTTTATGCCGGATTGAATTTTGCTTCTAGAAATCTTTTTGATTCGGCCGCGGGAGGCACTTTTATGTAAATTACGTTAGGAGATGCTACCAAATTGCTTGATAATATTATGGCTAATTATTCTCAATGGCACACCGAAAGATCTTCTAGTAAAAAAGTGCATGCTATAGATGAAATCAATGTTTTGAGTGAAAAGATGGATGAACTTATGAAGATGTTTGCTCCTAAAAATACTCCTCTTGATCCCAACGATATGCCTTTATCTACTTTGCTTGAGAATAATAATGAATCTATGGATGTGAATTTTGTTGGTAGGAATAGTTTTGGAAACGACGCTTATAGAGGGAATTTTAATCCTAGGCCTTATCCTAGTAATCCTTCTAATAATTATGGAAATTCCTACAATAACTCTTATGGAAATTTTAATAAGATGCCCTCTGAGTTTGAGTGTAGTGTTAAAGAGTTTATGAATTCACAAAAGAATTTTAGTGCTTTGCTTGAAGAGAAATTACTTAAAGTTGATGATTTGGCTAGGAACGTTGATAGAATTTCTCTTGAAATTGATTCTTTAAAGCTTAGATATATTCCTCCTAAGCATGATATCAATGAGTCTCTCAAAGCCATGAGAATTTCCATTTACAAGTGCAAGGAAAGAACCGCTAGGATGCGTGCTTATAAAGATGCCTTTATTAAAGCGTGTTCTTCCAATCCCTATGAAAATCAAGATGAAGATCTAAAAGTTATTGATGTGTCTCCCATTAAATCTTTGTTTTGCAACATGAATCTTGATGAATCTGAAGATTATCTTCCTTTACCTAGAAGGCGTTCTAAGAATTTGGAGTTTCTAGATCTTGATGATGAAATTGATGAAAGTGGGATTAAAATAAATAAAAACCGTGATGTTGCTAAACCCACTATTTTGGATCTCAAGGAATTTAATTATGAAAATTGCTCTTTGATTGGTTGTATTTCCTTGTTGCAATCCGTTCTAGAATCTCCTCATGCTTATAGTCAAAATAAGGCCTTTACCGAACATATTGTTGATGCCTTGATGCAAACTTATGAAGAAAAACTTGAGTTGAAAGTTTCTGTCCCTAGAAAACTCTATGATGAGTGGGAACCCACTATTAAAATTAAAATTAAAGATTTTGAGTTTCATGCTTTGTGTGATTTGGGTGCTAGTGTCTCTACTATCCCCAAAACTTTATGTGATTTGCTAGATTTCCGTGATTTTGATGATTGCTCTCTAAACTTGCATCTTGCGGATTCCACTATTAAAAAACTTATGGGAAGAATTAATGATGTTCTTATTGTTGCAAATAGGAATTATGTGCCCGTAGATTTTATCGTTCTTGATATAGATTGCAATCCTTCATGTCCTATTATTCTTGGTAGACCTTTCCTTAGAACGATTGGTGCAATTATTGATATGAAGGGAATATTAGATTCCAATTTCCCTTAAATAAGGGTATGGAACACTTTCCTAGAAAGAAAATAAAATTACCATATGAATCTATCATGAGAGCCACTTATGGATTGTCTACCAAAGATGGCAATACCTAGATCTATCCTTGCTTTTATGCCTAGCTAAGGGCGTTAAACGATAGCGCTTGTTGGGAGGCAACCCAATTTTATGTTGGGTTTTTTGGTTTTGCTTCTGTTTAGGAATAAATAATACATCTACCTTCTGTTTGGATGTGGTTTTATGTTTTAATTAGTGTTTGTGCCAAGTAGGACCTATAGCATAACCACGATGATAGTTGATTTGATTCTGCTGAAAAACAGAAACTTTGCGCGCACGCATTTAGTTATGATAAATCACAGGAACGTGCTTTTGCGTTGATTCTTTTTGCTGCTGATCAATAAACAAACTTTCCAGGACTTACTATTTTGGTAGAAGTTTTAGAGTTCTATAAGTTTGCGTTAGTTACAGATTTCTAGAGACTGTTCTGTTTTTGACAGATTCTGTTTTTCGTGTGTTGTTTGCTTATTTTGATGAATCTATGGCTAGTAAATTATTTTATAAACCATAGAGAAGTTGGAATACAGTAGGTTTAACACCAATATAAATAAAGAATGAGTTCATTACAGTACCTTGAAGTAGTCTTTTGTTTTGTTTCTCTAACGGAGCTCACAAGATTTCTGTTGAGTTTTGTGTTGTGAAGTTTTCAAGTTTTGGGTGAATTCTTTTGATGGATTATGGAACAAGGAGTGGCAAGAGCCTAAGCTTGGGGATGCCCATGGCACCCCCAAGATAATCCCATTACACCAAAAATTCAAAGCTTGGGGATGCCCCGGAAGGCATCCCCTCTTTCGTCCACTTCCATCGGTAATTTACTTGGAGCTATATTTTTATTCACCAACATGATATGTGTTTTGCTTGGAGCGTCTTGTATTATTTGTGTCTTTGCTTATTAGTCTACCACAATCATCCTTGCTGTACACATCTTTTGAGAGAGCCATACATGAATTGGAATTTGTTAGAATACTCTATGTGCTTCACTTATATCTTTTGAGCTTGATAGTTTTGCTCAGAGTGCTTCACTTATATCTTTTGAGCGTGACTTTGATCTTTTAGAGCACGGTGGTGGATTTCTTTTAAAGAAACTTTTTGATTTCTCATGCTTCACTTAGATTATTTTGAGAGTCTTTAATAGCATGGTAATTCGCTTAAATGTTAATATACTTGGTGTTCAAGATATGTGAAACTTTCTTTTGAGTGAATTGAATACTAAGATAAGTTTGATGCTTGATAATTGTTTTGAGATATGGAGGTGATAATATCAAAGTCATCCTAGTTGAGTAATTATGAATTTGAGAAATACTTGTGTTGAAGTTTGCAAGTCTCATAGCATGCACGTATGGTTAAAGTTGTGTAACAAATTTGAAACATGAAGTGTACCTGGCTTGTGCATCCTTATGAGTGGCGGTCGGGGACGAGCGATGGTATTTTCCTACCAATCTATCCCCCTAGGAGCATGCGCGTAGTACTTGAATTTTTGATGACTTCTAAATTTTTGCAATAAGTATATGAGTTCTTTTGACTAATGTTGAGTCCATGGATTATACGCACTCTCACCTTCCACCTTTGCTAGCCTCTTCGGTACCATGCATTGCTCTTTCTCACCTTGAGAGTTGGCGCAAACTTCGCCGGTGCATCCAAACCCCGTGATACGATACGCTCTATCACACATAGACCTCCTTACATCTTCCTCAAAACAGCCACCATACCTACCTATCATGGCATTTCCATAGCCATTCCGAGATATATTACCATGCAACTTCCACCATCATCATCATGACATACATTACTTTTGTCATATTGCCATTGCATGATCTTGTAGTTGACATCGTATTTGTGGCAAAGCCACCATGCATTATTTTCCATAGATGTCACTCTTGATTCATTGCACCATCCCGGTACACCGCCGGAGGCATTCATATAGAGTCATATATTGTTCTAAGTTTCGAGTTGTAATCCTTGTGTTGTAATCAATAGAAGTGTGATGATCATTCATTATTAGAGCATTGCCCAAAAAAAGAGAAAGGCCAAAAAGAAAAAAATAAAGGCCCAAAAAAACAAAATAAAAAGGGCAATGCTACTATCTCTTTTTCCACACTTGTGCTTCAAAGTAGCACCTTGTTCTTCATGTTTTGAGTCTCATATATTGTTCTTCAAAGTAGCACCTTGTTCTTCATGTAGTGAGTCTCATATATTGTGCTTCAAAGTAGCACCTTGTTCCTCATGTAGTGAGTCTCATAAGTTGTCTTTTTTATACTAGTGGGAAGTTTTCATTATAGAACTTGGCTTGTATATTCCTATGATGGGCTTCCTCAAATGCCCTAGGTCTTCGTGAGCAAGCGAGTTGGATGCACACCCACTAGTTTTCTTTTGTTGAGCATTCATAGCTCTAGTGCATCCGTTGCATGGCAATCCCTACTCCTCATGTTCACATCAATTGATGGGCATCTCCATAGTCCATTGATTAGCCTCGTCAATGTGAGACTTTCTCCTTTTTTGTCTTCTCCACACAATCCCCATCATCATATTCTATTCCACCCATAGTGCTATATCCATGGCTCACGCTCATGTATTGCGTGAAGGTTGAAAAAGTTTGAGATTATTTAAGTATGAAACAATTGCTTGGGTTGTCATTAGGGGTATAGAAGTTGGGAACATCTTTGTGTGACGAAAATGAAGCATAGCCTAACTATATGATTTTGTAGGGATGAACTTTCTTTTTGTTATTTTGAGAAGACATGATTGCTTTGATTAGTATGCTTGAAGTATTATTATTTTTGTGTCAATATGAACTTTTGTCTTGAATCTTTCGGATCTGAATATTCATATCACAATTAAGAAGATTTACATTGAAATTATGCCAAAGTATCACTCCGCATCAAAAATTCTTTTTTATCATTTACCTACTCGAGGACGAGCAGGAATTAAGCTTGGGGATGCCTGATACGTCTCCAACGTATCTATAATTTTTGATTGCTCCATGCTACTTTATCTACTGTTTTGGACTATATTGGGCTTTATTTTCCACTTTTATATTACTTTTGGGACTAACCTATTAACCGGAGGCCCAGCCCAGAATTGATGTTTTTTTGCCTTTTTCAGTATTTCAAAGAAACAGAATATCAAACGGAGTCCAAACGGAATGAAACCTTTGGGATCGTGATTTTCCAACTGAACGTGACCCAGGAGACTTGGACCCTACTCCAAGCAGTGCCCGAGGAGGTCACGAGGGTGGAGGGCGCGCCCCCCTAGGCACGCCCCCCTACCTCGTGGGCCCCTCGGAGCTCCACCGACGTACTCCTTCCTCCTATATATACCTATGTATCCCCGAACGATCAGAACAGGAGCCAAAAACCTAATTCCACCGCCGCAACCTTCTGTATCCACGAGATCCCATCTTGGGGCCAGTTCCGGAGCTCCGCCGGAGGGGGCATCCACCATGGAGGGCTTCTACATCATCACCATAGCCCCTCCGATGAAGTGTGAGTAGTTTACTTCAGACCTTCGGGTCCATAGCTAGTAGCTAGATGGCTTCTTCTCTCTTTTTGGATCTCAATACAATGTTCTCCCCCTCTCTCGTGGAGATCTATTCGATGTAATCTTTTTTTTGCGGTGTGTTTGTTGAGATCGATGAATTGTGGGTTTATGATCCAGTATTATCTATGGAAAATATTTGATTCTTCTCTGCATTCTTTTATGTATGATTGAGTTATCTTTGCAAGTCTCTTCGAATTATCCTTTTGGTTTGGCCAACTAGATTGGTAGTTCTTGCAATGGGAGAAGTGCTTAGCTTTGGGTTCAATCTTGCGGTGTCCTTACTCAGTGACAGAAAGAGTTGCAAGGCACATATTGTATTGTTGCCATCGAGGATAACAAGATGGGGTTTTTATCATATTGCATGAATTTATCCCTCTACATCATGTCATCTTGCTTACGGCGTTACTTAGTTTTTACTTAATACTCTAGATGCATGCTGGATAGCGGTCGATGAGTGGAGTAATAGTAGTAGATGCAGAATCATTTCGATCTACTTGTTTTGGACGTGATGCCTATATACATGATCATTGCCTAGATATACTCATAACTATGCTCAATTCTGTCAATTGCTCAACAGTAATTTGTTCACCCACCGTAGAATACTTATGCTCTTGAGAGAAGCCACTAGTGAAACCGATGCCCCCGGGTCTATTCTCATCATATCAATTTATATCATTTTATTTACTTGCTTTGTTTTTACTTTGCCTTTATTTTTACTTTGCATCTATCTGTCAAAAATACCAAAAAATATTATCTCTATCAGATCTCACTCTCGTAAGTGACCGTGAAGGGATTGACAACCCCTAAGCATTGGTTGCGAGTTGCTATCGTTTTGTGTAGGTACGAGGGACTTGTGCGTGGTCTCCTACTGGATTGATACCTTGGTTCTCAAAAACTGAGGGAAATACTTACGCTACTTTACTGCATCATCCTCTCCTCTTCGGGGAAATCCAACGCAATGCTCAAGAGGTTGCATAGTACATGGTCGGTTTAGAAGCAATGCAATTTACAAACAAATGATGATACAATATAAGGCAAATAAGAGAATGTTCACAAGCAAATCCAAACCATGGGCAAAAATGGATTACAGCTATGTAAAACAGAATGGACAAGGCCCTTTTCTTGAATAGCATTAAAACATGGACTGTTGAACATACAGACTTGATAGCTTTAGCAAATTATTAATGTGCAATGCCACAACTAACTAGAGAATTACTGTAGATATATTCCTACATGAGCAACGGAACTCACTATGGGTGAGTTTCAAAAGAGAAATAGATAGCCAAACTGTTGCTGTGATTTGTGAGTGCTCAGTGCTCAGTATTACATACTCAGTGTGATTTCTTCAACCCTGGTAGCCATACTGTTTAATTTCATCTATCATTAGTATTCAGTATTCAGTGTGAAGGAGTTTGATGTTGGTCTAGTTTTGCCTATCAGTAACTAATACTAAAAATGTACTGTGTGGTAGATATTTCAACTTCTAGATTGATTCCTGCCTGTGTTTCTACTGTGAGGAGTACTCCATTTCGAGGGCCTTTGTCAAGAAACCGACTCAAATGGCCTAAGTGTTCCCGCTGCGAAGAAAGAGTAAAACTAACAGAGGACGTTTTTCAGCTATCCTATGCCCAAATGCTATACCAAGCCATTTCACTAATCTAATCCTACTGCATCAAAGCTGAATTTATCAAATGGGTGCATCAGAGATGCAAATTTATTTGCTAGAGAAATATCACTACTAGAGTTGAACTAACTGACGAAACTGAACTAACTGAAGATACTATAGAAACTGAACCTCAAATTTGGGTTTTTCAAATTCATTTGAATATGATTCAGATACAATACATTGCAATTATTATAACATCACATTATGCATCTCCAGAAACTAAGATAACATTCATCAAAGGGGCGGGGGGACGGGGGGATTTCTTGGGGATGGCTGCGGCGGCGGCGTCGGTCTGGCGGCAGGTGGGAGGAGACGGGGCAACGGCGGTGATGACCCGCAAGTATACGGGATCAATTGTAGCCTCTTTCGATAAGTAAGAGTGTCGAACCCAACGAGGGGCTAAAGGTATAACAAATATTCTCTCAAGTCCTATCTGCCACTGATACGACTCTATGCACGCTTAGTGTTCGCTTTACCTAGAACAAGTATGAAACTAGTAGAACTTTGTAGGTGTTGTTGGGTAGGTTTGCAACATAATAAAGAGAACGTAAATAAAAGCTAGGGGCTGTTTAGATAAAGATGCAATAAAGTAAATATAGGGAGTGTGGAAAAGTGGTGGTAGGAGTTGTGAAATTGTTCCTAAGCAATTGACTATGTTACTAGACCGGTAATCACTATTGCAATTCTATTTGAGGGAGAGGCATAAGCTAACATAACTTCGCTTCTTGGATCATATGCACGTATGATTTGAACTCTAGCAAGCATCCGCAACTACTAAGGATCATTAAGGTAAAACCCAACCATAGCATTAAAGTATCAAGTCCCCTTTATCCCATACACAAACAACCTACTTACTTGGGTCTATGCTTCTGTCACTCACATCACCCACCATAAGCAAATCATGAACATATTGCAAACCCTACAGTGGGAATCCCACACGCTTGCGTGACACGGAGGGCACAATAGGACAGCACCAATAATAAAACATGCAATTCAAATCAACCATAGCAATTCATCAATCACCGATAGGACAACGGAAATCTATTCAGACATCATAGGATGGCAACACATCATTGGGTAATAATATGAAGCATAAAGCACCATGTTCAATTAGAGGGTATAGCGGGTTGCGGGAGAGTGGACCGCTGAATATAGAAGGGGGAAGGTGATGGAGATGTTGGTGAAGATGGCAGAGGTGTTGGTGAAGATCGCGGTGATGATGATGGCCCCCAGCAGGGTTCCGGCGCCACCGGAAGCAAGCGGGAGAGAGCCCCCCTTCTTCTTCTTCTTCCTTGACCTCCTCCCTAGATGGGAGAAGGGTTTCCCCTCTGGTCCTTGGCTCCCATGGCATGGGAGGGGCGAGAGCCCCTCCGAGATTGGATCTATCTCTCTGTCTCTCTCTGTTTCTGCGTTCCCAGATTCTGTCCTTTCACCGTTTATTTTATATCCGGAGATCCGTAACTCCGATTGGGGTGAATCTTTCGCCCAGATTTTTCTCATAAAATTAGCTTTCTTGCGGCAAAAGAAGAGCAACAACCGCCTTACGGGGTGCCCACGAGGGTCCAGGCGCGCCTGCCCCCCTGGGCGGGCCCCCCTGCCTCGTGCCCCCCTCAGGCACCGTCTCGCGTTGATTTTACTTCCCAAAAATCATAAGTATTCCAAAATAATTCTCCGTCCGTTTTTATCCCGTTTTGACTCCGTTTGATATGGGGTTTCAGCGAAACATAAAACATGCAACAAACAGGAACTGGCACTGGGCACTTATGTTAGTCCCAAAAAATAGTATAAAAAGTTGCCAAAACTATATCAAAGTTGAATAATATTGGCATGGAACAATCAAAAAATTTAGATACGACGGAGACGTATCAGCATCCCCTAGCTTAATTCCTGCTCGTCGTCGAGTAGGTAAATGATAAAAAAGATAATTTTTGATGTGGAATGTTACCTAGCATAATCTAGATTATATGTCTAATCATTGCATGAATGTTAAGACACGAGTGATTCAAAGCAATAGTCTATCATTTGACATAAAAACAATAATACTTCGAGAGTACTAATAAAGGAATCATGTCTTTTCAAAACAACATGGCCAATGAAAGTTATCCCTACAAAATCATATAGTCTGGCTGTTGCTCTATCTTCATCACACAAAGTATTTAATCATGCACAATCTCGATGACAAGCCAAGCAATTGTTTCATACTTTAGTAATCTCAAACCTTTTCAACATTCACGCAATACATGAGCGTGAGCCATGGATATAGCACTATAGGTGGAATAGAATATGATGGTGGAGGTGGAGAAGACAAAAAAGGAGAAGAAACTCTCACATCAACTAGGCGTATCAACGGGCTATGGAGATGCCCATCAATAGATATCAATGTGAGTGAGTAGGGATTGCCATGCAATGGATGCACTAGAGCTATAAGTGTATGAGAGCTCAAACTGAGAACTAAGTGGGTGTGCATCCAACTTGCTTGCTCATGAAGACCTCGGGCATTTGAGAAAGCCCATCATCAGAATATACAAGCCAAGCTCTATAATGAAAATTCCCACTAGTATATGAAAGTGAAAGCATAGGAGACTCTCTCTATGAAGAACATGGTGCTATTTTGAAGCACAAGTGTGGTAAAAGGATAGTAACATTGCCCCTTCTCTCTTTTTCACTCAATTTTTTCTTTTCTTTTCTTTTTTTTATTTTTTCTTTTTTGGTGGGCTTCTTTGGCCTCTCTTTTTTATTTGGGTTTCTTTGGCCTCTTTTATTTTTCATAAAGTTCGGAGTCTCATCCCGACTTGTGGGGGAATCATAGTCTCCATCATCCTTTCCTCACTGGGGCAATGCTCTAATAATGATGATCATCACACTTTTATTTACTTACAACTCAATATTACAACTCGATATCTAGAACAAAGATATGACTCTATATGAATGCCTCCGGCGGTATAACAGGATGTGCAATGATCTAGCATAGGAATGACATCAAAAAAACCGAACAAGCAATGAAAACATCATGCTAGCTATCTTATGATCATGCAAAGCAATATGACAATGGATGCTCAAGTCATGTATATGATGATGATGGAAGTTGCATGGTAATATATCTCGGAATGGCTATGGAAATGCCATAATAGGTAGGTATGGTGACTGTTTTGAGGAAGGTATATGGTGGGTGTATGGTACCGGTGAAAGTTGCGCGACACAAGAGAGGCTAGCAATGGTGGAAGGGTGAGAGTGCGTATAATCTATGGACTCAACATTAGTCATAAAGAACTCATATACTTATTGCAAAAATCTACAAGCCATTGAAAACAAGGTACTATGCGCATGCTCCTAGGGGGATAGGTTGGTAGGAAAAGACCATCGCTCGTCCCCGACCGCCACTCATAAGGAAGACAATCAATAAATAAAATTGTGCTCCAACTTCATCACAAAGCGGTTCACCATACGTTCATGCTATGGGAATCACAAACCTCAACACAAGTATTTCTACTAATCCACAGTCGCCCACTAGCATGACAATAATATCACCACCTTTATATCGCAAAACTATTGCAAGGAATCAAACATATCATATTCAGCAATCTACAAGTTTATGTAGGATTTTATGACTAACCATGTGAATGACCAATTCCTGTCATCTCTCTAAATAGATATAAGTGAAGCAAGAGATTTTAATTCTTTCTACAAAAGATATTCCCACGCTCTAACAAATATAAGTGAAGCAAAAGAGCATTCTTCAAATGGCGGTTTTCTATGTGAAGAGAAACAGGCAATCCAAACTTCAAATGATATAAGTGAAGCACGTGAAGCATTCTATAAAGCCATACTCAAAAGATTTAAGTGAAGTGCAATGAGCATTCTATAAATCAACCAAGGACTATCTCATACCAGCATGGTGCATAAAAGAAAAGTGAAAACTAAATGCAAAAGACGCTCCAAGACTTGCACATATCGCATGAACGAAACGAAACGAATCCGAAAACATACCGATACTTGTTGAAGAAAGAGGGGATGCCTTCCGGGGCATCCCCAAGCTTAGACGCTTGAGTCTCCTTGAATATTTACTTGGGGTGCCTTGGTCATCCCCAAGCTTGATCTCTTGCCTCTCTTCCTTTTTCTCATATCGAGACCTCCTCGATCAAACACTTCATCCACACAAGACTTCAACAGAAAACTCGGTAAGATCCGGTTGTATAATAAAGCAAATCACTACTCTAAGTACTGTTGCACCAATTCATATTTTGGTTTTTCATTGTTTCTACTGTAATATAGCTTTTCCATGGCTTAATCCACTGATATAAATTGATAGATTCATCAAAACAAGCAAACTATGCATTAAAAACAGAATCTGTTAAAAACAGAAGAGTCTGTAGCAATCTGAACATTCACCATACTTCTCTACCCCAAAAATTCTACCAAAATTAGGAAAAAAACAATTTATACAGAAATATAGTGCAAAAAGAATGAGAACCGTTTGACGTTCCAGTTAAAAATGTAAAATCATGCACTACAGCCAAAGTTTCTGTCCTGCACCATACAAACCAACAAGCCTTGTAAACATCCTAAAGGCAAACCTTAGCACATTATTTTTATAATACAATGGAATTGTACAATGGGATAATTATGTTTGATGAAAAGTTTCTGTAATTAAGATTGACAAAGTTTCCGTGAGCATGAACAAAGTTCAAGGATCTCTCCTACTTCAACAATGCTTGTCTTTCTCACTTTCACTTTCCTTCTTGAAAAGTTTTGGGTTCCCCTCTTTATTTATTTATTTGTTTTTAAACTAAATAAAAGCACTCAACAGAAATAAACGACTCTCTAAAACATCTGGGTTGTCTCCCTGGCAGCGCTTTCTTTAAAGCCATTAAGCTAGGCATATAGTGCTCAAGTAGGAGCAGCAAGCACATGCACATTATATCTATCAAAATTATCATGTGTAGTAGTAAAAGCCAACCCATCAATATAATCCTTAATAAGATCAAACTTCTCCAATATAGTGTAGTTTGGAGAATTAAAAAGATAATAGGACTATCATGCGTGGGTGCAATAGCAACAATTTCATGTTTAACATAAGGAACTATAGCAAGTTCATCACCATAAGCATAATTCATATTGGCATCTAGGCCACAAGCGTAGCAAGCGTCATCAAAAAGGGATATTTCAAGATAATCAACGGGATCATAGCAATCATCATATCAATCATCCTTCGGTAAGCACGAACGGGAATTAAACAATGTATGAGCTGAAGAGTTACTCTCATTAGAAGGTGGGCACAGGTAGCTAATCCGCTCTTCCTCCTTTTGTTCTTCACTCTCTCATCATATTTTTCATCCAATGAGCTCATAGTTTCATCAATTTCTTCTTCCATAGGCTCCTGCAAAATATTAGTTTCTTCTTGGACAGCGGAGACTTCCTCAATAAATGCATCAATATTGGCATTATATCCATAATTCTCATAGCAATATCTAAGTATAGCAAAATATTTAGGTCTGTAAACAGCATCATCAAAATTTTCACACGTTTTAAACAAAGATTCTATTTCATAAGCACCCATAAAAGCAACAAATTCTTCTATTTTTTCCACATCATAGTAATCATATATACTATTAGTATAAGAAGCCAAGGTTTCATTATCATTAAATTTGCACGAAAAGTCAAGGTGTGGAGCCTTCATCCTAGAGCAACAAGTATAATCATATCTCAAGCATAGTTGACGAGCATACCAATGCAACATATGAATTTGATCCCATAATAGTTTCCCTTTTTGTGTCAAGCGATAACCCCTAAAGTATTCACGTTGATCCAACGTGTCTCCCATAACATAATTGAATGGGGTTTTCTCAGGATTATCAAAGTAGTACATATATCTTTCACATAACCAGCATCGAGGGTTTTAGGAGGTTCCCCATCTCCATGAGTAGAAAGTACACCTATTTTTTTTGGTATTTAGTTTCCATATCCATAACTAAAGATAGAGAACAACTAAGAACAACAAATAAAAATTACTTAGTAATAAAGCAAACAAGCACACACGAGAATATTCACCCCACGCTATGACTCCCCTGCAACGGCGCCAGAAAAAGGTCTTGATGACCCGCAAGTATACGGGATCAATTGTAGCCTCTTTCGATAAGTAAGAGTGTCGAACCCAACGACGAGCTAAAGGTAGAACAAATATTCTCTCGAGTCCCATCTGCCACTGATACGACTCTACGCACACTTAGTGTTCGCTTTACCTAGAACAAGTATGAAACTAGTAGTACTTTGTAGGTGTTGTTGGATAGGTTTACAAGATAATAAAGAGCACGTAAAGAAAAGCTAGTGGGTGTTTAGATAAAGATGCAATAAAGTCAATATAGCGAGTGTGGAAAAGTGGTGGTAGGAGTTGTGAAATTGTCCCTAAGCAATTGACTACGTTACTAGACCGGTAATCACTATTGCATTTCTATTTGAGGGAGAGGCATAGGCTAACTTACTTTCTCTTCTTGGATCATATGCACTTATGATTGGAACTCTAGAAAGCATCTGCAACTACTAAAGATCATGAAGGTAAAACCCAACCATAGCATTAAAGTATCAAGTTCCCTTTATCCCATACGCAAACAACCTACTTACTCGGGTCTGTGCTTCTATCACTCAAGCCACCCACCATAAGCAAATCATGAACATATTGCAAACCCTACAGTGGGAATCCCTCATGCTTGCGCGACACAGAGGGCACAATAGGACAGCACCAATAATAAAACATGCAATTCAAACCAACCATAGCAATTCATCAATCACCGATAGGACAACGGAGATCTACTCAGACATCATAGGATGGCAACACATCATTGGATAATAATATGAAACATAAAGCACCATGTTCAAGTAGAGGGTACAGCGTGTTGCGGGAGAGTGGACCGCTGAATATAGATGGGGGAAGGTGATGGAGATGTTGGTGAAGATGGCGGAGGTGTTGGTGAAGATCGCGGTGATGATGATGGCCCCCGGCAAGGTTCCGGCGCCACTGGAAGCAAGGGGGAGAGAGCCCCCTTCTTCTTCTTCTTCCTTGACCTCCTACCTAGATGGGATAAGGGTTTCCACTCTAGTCCTTGGCTCCCATGGAGTGGGAGGGGCGAGAGCCCCTTCGAGATTGGATCTATCTCTCTGTCTCTCTCTGTTTCTTTGTTCCCAGATTCTGCCCTTTCACCATTTCTTTTATATCCGGAGATCCGTAACTCCGATAGGGGTGAATCTTTCGCCCGGATTTTTCTCTCATAAAATTAGCTTTCTTGTGGCAAAAGAAGAGCGTCAACCGCCTTACGGGGCTGCCCACGAGGGCCCAGAGCGCGCCCCCTGCCTCGTGGCCCCCTCGGGCACCGTCTTGCATTTATTTTTATCCCGTTTGGACTCCGTTTGATAAGGGGTTTCTGTGAAACATAAAACATGCAACAAACAGGAACTGGCACTAGGCACTGGATCAATATGTTAGTCCAAAAAAATAGTATAAAAAGTTGGCAAAAGTATATGAAAGTTGAATAATATTGGCATGGAACAATCAAAAATTATAGATACAACGGAGACGTATCAGGCAGCGAGGCTTTCTGGACTCTAGGGGAGAGGAGAGGGCGAAGAGGACGAGGTAAAGCGAAGGCAAGGGAGGGGTGGGTGGGTGCGGCGAAGGCGAGGGAGGGGGTGTGTGTGGGGGCGGTGGAGCCCAGGAGCTAGGTCGGTGTCGGTGCAGCATCATGCTCGCCGGAGGTAGCCATGGTGGGACGAGGCAAGAAAACCTAGGGGGAATGGGGGAGGGGAGGAGAGGGGAGGAATCATCTGTGGGAGAACAGCAGGTTGCCGTAGGAGAACACCGGCGTCGAGGAGGCTGCGGGCGGTGGCGCGTCGACGAGGGGCGAGGTGGATCTGGCGAGGGAGCGAGATAGGCCAGAGGGAGAGGGGAGCAAGTGGAGTGGGGTGAGGGCTAGCAATGGCGCACCTTTTAGGGGTGCGCCATAAACATACGTATACTAATGGCGCACCCAACCGTGGTGCGCCATTACTATTTTTTTTTGGAGTTTTAGTTGCATGTAATAATTTTTTAGAAAATGACGATCAAATTTGAAAACATTTATGAATGTGGAAAAATATCATCAGATTTCAAAACATTTATGAAAAAATATGAATATGAAAACATTTATGAATGTGAAAAAATATCATCAAATTTGAAAACAGTTATGAAAAAATATGAATATGAAAACATTAATGAATATGAAAAAATATCATCAAATTTGTTATTTGAAAATATATTTTTTGGATTTTTAGTTGCATCTAACAATTTTTTAGAAAACATTTATGAATATCAAAAAATATCATCAAATTTGAAAAAATATTCATCAATTCAAAAAATGCCCATTTCCATATGTCCAAATACAATCGAGAAATGAAGGCTACAATTTAAATACAATCGATCTTAGCTATCTTTTCACAATCTTCTTCCCCTTATTTTTTGCAAATGGAGTACTTCTCTTGAACGGACGTCCTTTAGGTAGGGTGGTCCTGGTTCTTCTTGTGGTGTATGCTGGTACTTCATCGTTGTCGTCATGTTCCATCTTCGGGTTGCCGTACTTGTCGAAGTCTTGCTCATTGGCGACTCCATCCATTCCGATGATCTTCCTTTTGCCTCTCCTCACGACAACACGACTGGGCTTTGACGGGTCGGTAATGAAGAAGCATTGGTCCACTTGGTAAGCCAGTACCCATGGCTCATTTGTCGCGGTGACGTTTGCGCCCGCGGTCTTGGATTTGGCTTCGGATATAACCATGGTGGTGAAATACCGGTCTTGTTTTAGGATGCTCTTGGCCCATCTGACACGGAACAACGGGACCTTCTCTCCAGCGTAGCTCAGCTCCCAGATCTCCTGGATCCTTCCGTAGTATCTGTCCTTGTCGTTACCAGTGTAGGATTCCATCGTTACCCCGGAGTTTTGATAACCATCGCCCTTCATGTCCTTTTCCTTGGTGTAGAATGTGTAGCCGTTGATATCGTACGCCTCATAGGTCATGAGGTTGTGCTCGGCGCCCTGTGACAAGGCGAATATGAGTTTTTCTTCCGCAGAAGAATCCTCGTGTAAAGGGTACGACAGAAGATTCTCCTTGAACCAACGCGTGAAACATGAGTGGTGCTCTTTGATTATATCTCCGTCCATCCTCTGTTGGCCTTGGTCATTGTGCGTCTTCTCAATAAAGGTTTTGTGCTCTACCACCCAAGGATCGACCACGTCTATGTGTTGTAGCACGACTAGGTTTGCTCTTTCAAAGTCGGTGAGTCGACCCTTGAAGTCGACATGCATTTCGCAGCGACCCTCGCAGTGACCCCATCCAGCGAGCCTGCCGAGGTGCCTGCTGACGGGCAGACCAACGGGGTTCTCGATGCCTAGATAATTCGTGCAGTAGGAGATGGACTCTTCGGTCAGAAAGCCCTTGGCTATGCTTCCCTCTGGACGTGACATGTTGCGAACGTATCCTTTGATGACACCATTCATCCTTTCAATGGCATCATGTTGTGCAGGAACGTCGGCCCGAGTTGGATGATATCCTCCACGATATGGACCAGCAGATGCACCATAACATCGAAGAATGCGGTCGGGAAGTACATCTCAAGCTCGCATAGTATCACCACGATCTCTTCCTGTAGCCTTATGAGTTGCCTCACGCCAACCGACTTCTGAGAGATGACGTTGGAAAAGTTGCATAGGCCAAATAGTGTTTCACGGACGTGCGCGTCCATGATCCCACGGTTGCAACTAGAACTATCTGCGTCATCAGCACGTGACGGTCATGAGACTTCATCCCGCTGAACTTCTGCTTCATTGAGTCTAGGTATCTTCTTATCTTACCCGCATAACCGTAAGTAAGTTTTACTCCTACGAGGCAGGTGAAAAACTGCTCGATCTCCTCCTGACTTAGAGTGAAGCACGCGGGAGGGCAGTCATTTCCGATCTTCTTGGCCTTTTTGCCTTTGCGATGACTTTCCGTGTCCTTCGCCTCATCATCATCATCATCATCATCATCATCATCATCATCATTAGGGCGTTTTGAGTGAAGCTCCTCCCTGATGCCCATTGATTTCAAGTCTGCCCTTGCTTTTGGCCCATCTTTGGTCCTCTCTGGCATGTTGAGTAGGGTACCAAGCAGACTCTTGCACACGTTCTTTGTGATATGCATGACATCAAGGCTATGAGGCACACGGAGGATCTTCCAGTACGGCAAGTCCTAGAAAACAGACCTTGTTTTCCATACCTTCAGCACCGGCTCTGGCGCCTTTCGCTTCTTTCCCAGCTCTGGGCACTCTTTCCAATTTTTCAATAGCTTGTCTATTTCCTCGCCGTTCCTCGTACGTGGGCGCCTTCGGGGTTTAGTTTCACCATCGAATAGATCCTTGCATTTTCTCCATGAGTCATCATCGTGAAGCCACCTTCGATGTCCCATGAACACGGTTTTCGAAGACCCGGGATCTCTATCTAGCTGGCGATACGTTGTGGCATCCATGCACCTGATGCATCCAGAAAATCTGTGGACCACCTGCCCCGTGACATATCCGTAACCGAGATAGTCGTGCACCGTCGTGAGCAGTGTGGCTCTCATAGGGATATATTCTTTCTCTACATCGTCCCACGTATTGGCCGGCGTTTTCCACAGCGTGTGTAGCTCCTATTTCAGCAGCCCCAGATACAGATTGATGTCATTCCCTGGTTGTTTCAGCCCTTCAATTAGCATACTCATGTTAATGTACTTCCTCTTCATGCAGAACCAGGGGGAAGGTTGTACATCCACATAAACACAGGCCAGGTGCTATGTGTGCTTCTCTGGCTGCCAAACGGATTGACTCCATCGGTGCTCGCGCCTAGCACGATGTTCCTTGGATCGTCCCCAAATTTTGGGTGTTCGAAGTTCAACGCTTGCCACTGGCTCGCATCCTTAGGGTGACTCAGCATCTTGTCTTTTTTATTTATCTCCGGATCATTTCCGTCATCTTCTCGCTTCTTCTCCTCCCTATCCGCGTGCCAATGCAGGAGCTTTGCTACCTTAGGGTCCGCGAAATACCGTTGTAGACGAGGAGTGATCAGAAAGTACCACACCACTTTTCGAGGAGCTTTCTTCCTCTTCTTGTATCGAGTGATGCCGCACACCGGACATATGGTAGACTCCGCGTGCTCGTCCCGATAAAGGATGCAATTGTTCATGCACACATGGTATTTGACATGCGGTAAATCCAGAGGACACACGATTTTCTTCGCCTCCTTGAAACTAGTCGGGCACTTGTTCCCCTTGGGAAGACATTCGTGCCAGAATGACATGTTCTTATCGAAGCATGCGTCGGTCATTTTGTGTTTTACCTTCATCTCTAGAGCCATGAGCATTACTTTCAGGCGGGTATCCTCGGGCTTGCATCCTTCATACAATGGAGTAACCGCGTCTATCTCCAGTTGATCCAGCTTGGCTTTCTATCGGGCGGCAGCTCTTGTGTTATCTGTCTGCTTGAGAAGCAGCTCTTGAATATGAGTGTCCTGCACCCAGCCCATCGATGGTCCATCATCGTATGCTCTGTCATCTTCATCTTCATGATCATGCCCTTCGTCTGCTCCGGCATCTTCCTCATCATCATGTCCGGCATCTTCTACATGATGACTGTGTACTGCATCTACTTCATGATCATGTCGAGGAGATTCTTCATCTTCTCTCCCACCCTCGCCGCGGTTGTCTTGCTGCCCTTCCTCATTTCTTGCCTGGCCCCCATGGACGACTTCATAATCATCTTCATCACCTTGCCACTGATAGCCATCCATGAAACCACGCAAGAGCAGGTGGTCCCGCACCTGTACGGAATCCGGGTCCATAAGGCTCTTCAGCTTGCATCTTCGACACGGACATCTTATCTCCATCTCGTTCTTTTGAAGCATCTCGGCCTTCGCGGAGCTCAAAAACCTATTCACGATGCCTTCGGTCATCGTGCGGACCATGGTCGCCTGCGGGGTAGAGCAAAACGATATTTTAGAACCAAAAAATGTTGGCATGACTTTGCCTAAAAATAGGACCAAAAAGAATGCATAGTGCCAAATTCTCGCCGAAACGGAAATGAATCAACATTCCGGCATAATATTGGCAACTATCACATTTCAAATACCGGTACCTGCAAACACAAACATATGCAACACCACAAACATATGCAAGACCACAAACATACGTAGATCTAGGCCATAAAAAGTGCATGTGCACATTGTTGGAGGGAGAAAAAAGTAGATCTACAACATAAAGAAAGCTTTCCCCTTACTTACCTATCAAAAAAAGGAAATTTAACCACTTAATTTTGGTGAGTCTACGGTGCAATGAGGTGAGGAGGATGAGGCACCCGAGACAAGCTTGGAGGAGGAGGTGGAGAGAATGAAGTGGGGAAAGTGAGTGTGGTAGGTGTCTATCCAAAATATCTAGCTACTCTCGGGTTACCAATGGCGCACCACCTAACAATGCATGTTATGTGGTGCACCATTACTAGTTTTACAAAAAAGAAATTAAAAAAATAAATGTTAGTAGTGGCGCACCGTGGTTGTGGTGCGCCATTACTAGTTTTGAAAAAAAAAGTAAAAAAAATTGTTAGTAGTGGCGTACAGAGTGTGTGGTGCGCCATTACTAGTTAAAATAGTAATTGCGCACTGTACCCTGGTGCGCCATTACTAGTTTTGAAAAAAATTGTTAGTAGTGGCTCCCCGTGGGTGTGGTGCGCCATTAGTGATATGGACACTAATGGCGTACCTACACATGGTGTGCCACTGCTATATAGCAGTGGCGCACCACATATGTGGTGCGCCATTAATGTTCATATTAGCTATAGCCCTTTTCCTAGTAGTGTTGTGATAATTTAAATGACATTTGATTATTTATTCGAATACACCTATTTGCTGGGTTGGGTGAAAAAATAATATTGTGTACATGCAACCCATTTATTATTTCTGATAATTTACAAGCATTTGATTTTAGTAGAAATGGACCCGTTTTCTGGGATGGGTGAAAAAATAGTGATGGTCTGGACTGAGCATTTCGTATAAAAAATAATATTGAGATAGGAATATTATTAAAAAAGTTAAGTTGGGCTTGGTAATCTTATTATAGAAAAAATGAACTAAGTTGTGCATTTTTTAAAAGAAACATAGGCTAGGCTGCACTTATTTTAGGATCTTGTGTACAACTGTCGGCCTAGCTGCATCGTTGATGTTCAATGAAAAAGGCCTACGTAGTATAGTACAACTTTACATAGCTACTCAGCCCACATTCAACGACGCCTGAAAAGGCCCAAACAAGGCTTCTGTACAACTTTTTGAAGTCACTGAGCTCAATTAATAACTTAAGAAAAAGGTTAGAGTACAGTGAAACCTACTTAAAAGCTTTCACGAGAAAAGAAATAATTCTACGGGTCCCACATGTGTGTGTGTGAGAGAGAGAAAGAGAGAGGGACCCATCGGTTGATGCTGATGAATACATCTTTCAGCCATAGGCATTGCTGATGCGCAGTCAAAACTTATATAGTTGACACAATCAGGGTAGAAGCACTGGATCGCTAGGGGTAGGGCTATGTTGAAACCAACAAATTCGTACATAATCGTTCATCATCTTTATCAATGACGGGGAAATATCTTGAATGTTGTGCAAAGAAAACAAACAGACAACACAATAAGTTCTGCTAGCACATCATGTTGACATACACCCCTTTCTAAAAAAAGTTCAAGTACAAAAATAAAACAGGTCACAGTCAAATGTACTAGCACATCAGTGCTACACGGATTTAACTAGTATCTGAGAAGATCCAATTGTTACCTCAAATTAGAGCACACACTACTACAGGATGCTGCTAACGTGATACTACGATCAGAGACCCTTTGACAAAATTGTGTGCGATGCATTAATAGCAAAAATGGTGATGTAAAAAACTGTCAAAAAAGATGCAAAATGTTTGCGATGGCAGATGCGTCGAACACAGTTCAGATTTTAGTTGCATGTGCGATGCTGGGCATATAGTTGATCCATACGAACTGTTTGCGATTGGATAGAACAATAGGAACGGGCATCCATATCAATGTGTGTGCAATATACGGCATACATTTCGCTCTGATGAACTGTTTGCTATTAAGGAAAGCAAGAAAAACGGTCAGCCAGATCAAGGCGTGTGTGATACTTGAATGAACTGTTGTCAATTAGGTAAGAGAACAGAAACAGTTCAACTTAACAAGATGTGTGTGATACGAGACAAACAGGTCTGTAATCGGAAATGTGTGGGAAGACTGATAAAAACACAAAGGATTCCTATTAACAAGCTGTGTGTGTTGTGAGCAAACGATTGCTGGTATACAATTGTCAGTGATTGATGAAATCATCACCGACCGGTTCCATTGTTTAGTCCGTGTGCGATGTGATTTGCTCTATCTATAGAGCATCAACATATATACTTAAAAAGACAACGTTGCAAAACCAAATTAAGCATACAATTACACAAGTGACTAAACACGTAACATTTCCACACCCCAAAGGAAGCAATCACATGCATACTAAACTAGGAGAAAAGAGCATCTAATCATCTACATCTTGTTGCGATGATGCTTGCCATTGCACTGCTTCCGGCTAGACCCCTGGCCGTTTTGGGGAAGGAGGCACTTCCTCTTGTCAACGATCCACCTATACATCTCGTAGCTCGTGTACGCCTCCTTGGCCGCGTACACGACGTGAGCTTTGTCGAGTTTTGCCAGCCAGTCCGAGTGCTAGGCACGCTTGTCCTTGTTGTAGGAATCCTTCATGTCTCTGTAGTAGGGATCTATGATGGCCTCGGCGAGGTGAACCAGTGAGTCCTTCTCATGCTCATTACTGCCCCAGATCTTGTATTGGCCCTGGTTGTCGACAAGATTCTAGCAGGAGATGCCCGAATTCTTGAGCACCTTTACATCATTTGTGATGTCCACCGTAGCGAACATGTAGTGGGGGCTATTGACAAACCTGGTGAAACACTCGCAAGGCCTTGTGGTAGACGAGGACGTGATCACGCACACACATC
Organism: Triticum aestivum; assembly: GCF_018294505.1. Classification (NCBI taxonomy): domain Eukaryota; kingdom Viridiplantae; phylum Streptophyta; class Magnoliopsida; order Poales; family Poaceae; genus Triticum; species Triticum aestivum. Next base: position 191,647,167 of record NC_057801.1, read on the forward strand.
TGGGTGATGGCGGCCTTGGGATGAGACCCGGCATGAGCGCGGGTGTACTCGAGGTCAAACGCGACCATCTTGTACTTCTCCTCGGCAAGCAACATCTCCATGATGTGGATGGAGTGCTCCACCTAGACCAGGATGTTGGTGTACACCATCGAGAGCTCTGTGAACCTTCTGTGGGTGTCCACCACGGCATGCATGGTAAACTACTACTCATTGTTGGCAGCCACTCAGAGCGCCATTGGAGCCGCATAGGATACCCTCTAAGAAAAATTTGTCGTGGTGGGTGTGCTTCTTGCAATGATGGGGCGCAATTGAAAGGTTGAAGAGACACAAGGGTTAAATGGCCGTTGTTATAAATGGGGGTCGGCCAGCCTGTAATCATCACGTCTTGTCACCATGTTCATAGCGGAGGATTCCAGTGCACACTTGACAACACCGCACTGCACGCGTTTCATTTGACCACTCATGGGCTTGAAGAGGAGCCAAATGTATCATCGGTGAGCCTGTTTCCACGCTACCGCGCAGTTTACCATGCAACCTTCCCGCCCGGCTAGTTTGGCCACGCGTCAGCTAGAAGAGGGAGAAATCATGGGCGTTTATTGGCAAAAAGCTTTTAAAAAATGAAGTGTGTGGAATGACTTCGGTCATAATTAACTTTACCCATGGGTGATGAGGTCAAAGTTACACAGAAGGGTGATGATGGACACTTGAGTACGATAATTAATTCTGCGCTCTACAGGGCACATGGTTGAAGAAATCAACTGTGTGCAATAATGTCGAAGATCACAGTCGAGTTAGCTATACAGATCGTGTGCTATGAGATCGACAAGGTAAACAGATTCGAGAATGGTTAATAAAATATAAGTCCATTGCATATTAAGGTCAAAATAGTGCTACCAATATACGAGTCTCATACGATGCCATTCAACTATTGTACCACAAAAGCTCAAAATATTACAAGGTTCAAATTCCAGGGTTATATGGCTCAAATTCAAAGATTACAAGGTTCAAACTGATATGAAATTCAGCTCATCAGCTGCAAACACTCGCGCTAAACCGTTGAACATGGATATCAGAGAGGTTCAAACTAATATTACCACTTGTAAGTCTTGTTTCGAAACCTCATAACTTTTGCAAAGGGGTTAGCCACTGAGAAGTCATGTATGGGGTTGAGACGATGACTTTCGATTACTCTGTCATCTGAAGTTCCAAAATGAAATTCAACATTTTCGGAGCCTATTCCATTTTGCCGCAGCCGTGGGCGCTGATCAACAAACCATTCATTTTTGCAAAATAAATGTAGGGCAAACCTCATTACCTTCAACACCCTTGCTCTGACAACAAAGAACCTGGCGTATATAATCTCCAGTAAGGTCCCTCGGTAGGAGTTCAAAGTAATTTCTGAGAGATGCAGATCCAAGCATTCGATGTGATTGTTATATTGTATCACATTATCCACCACCGAGCCTAATCTTATCTGCAAAAGAAGAAGACGTGTTACTGCCTACATGCAGTTTTGAACAGTACTATAGGCCTATTTGGTTTGCATGATTTGTAAAATGCACTAACATGCCATCTTCGATTTGACATGATTAACATGGGCATTTAATTACAATCTAGAAAAATGTAGCCTTCTTCACAAGAGGTTGGATTGGATGAAAGTTCCCTAAGAAAACTAGTATAGATGAATCCAAAGGAGAAATGCTTATGGATTGTAACTATATGGATCAAGCAAACAATATGGGAGGGGGGACATGTATGTACTGAAATCCTCCAAAAAATCCTTCAGGAACCGTAGTACATTGTCATTGTAAACTTGGAAAAGGTGTCACAAATTGAACTCCCTTATGGTTAACATTTAATAGGAAAGGAACATCACCTAGATATATAGCTTCTCCATGCACAGAAAGCATATCAGGAAACTGACAACTTGCTCCAGGTTGGGGCCGATAGATTCTAGTGCCAAGACCTTCATTGTGCGCAGTTTCGGGGTCAAGCTTGTCGAAATCAATTTCTGGATGACAAACGAACATACATCTTCAAAATTAGAAAAAAGTTAATTTCTAGAAGGAGAGGTAGAAGGCGGCTATTGTACCTGAACGGGTGTGGATCCAATAACAAGTTTGGAGTATTTGTGAGAGGAGTAGCCCACCACTGTCAATTTCGGCGCAGAAATGACATTGATTCTTGTTGGACCTTCTTGATCAACTACAAGTAATCTCTCAAGTGAAGGTGTACCCTCAATGACCATACCATGGTACACATCTTGTGATGTCTTGTTGCAGCACCAACAACACACATAAATAGTCCGGAGAGTCATGGAGGTGATGTGGAAGCTACTCAACCCATTGATCACCTGAAGACGAAGGTACTCAAGTGCAGTACAGCCAGAGAGCGGGCGCTCCATGTCACCATTTGGGAGGTAGACAACGACGAGCTCGAGGTGCTTCAGTCATGGTAGAATAAGAGCGGGCACGTCATTAAGGGGGGATGGCAGTTCCTGACCTTGGCGACGTGCAGCATGGGTGCAAGGCGGAGTGCGAAGGTTGGCAGTGAGCGCATATGCCCATCATCAAAAGTGAGCTCCTCGAGCTGATCTAGGGCGTGGGATCGGAACCAGTCGTCAAGCTTGGCTCAGCCCTTGCCATTGGAATGGAACTTTCCCATGCTAAGGCCTTTGGTTGCGCCTGGGTGACTACAGAGGATCTTGGAGAATGCATCCAAGCTTTTGCGATAGCCATGGCAGAGCTCGTGGGTGTCGATGAGGTCGAAAGGGGTGGAGTTCGATAGGGGGCACCACTGCCAGGAAAGGACGGTTGTCCGCGCCCCATATGTGATTGGGAGAAGGGAGATGATGACTGTCGACATATCATCGAGGAGGCTGCTGATGAAGTTAGTCCCGATGGAGTCGCTTGCGGTTCTTGCTTGACCCGCCTCCGCTTGTTGGCAGCCCCATGCTCCACCTCTGGAGTCTCCTTGTTGGCGGCAATTCTGATAGAAGTGGGAGTACATGGAATATTTAGTTAAAACAGGGCAATAGAAAAAGTGTATTGGTAACTAGAAGTTAGTAGGTAGGAATAGAGTAAGAAAATGGAATAAAAATTGGTTGCTTAAATACTACACACTTCATTTGATATTGCTGGGTAAGTCTACATGCAGCTGCTTGAAAAGAACACTTACTTCGAACAAAGTCTGGACGGATGATATTGTCGGGGAAGTTAGCATATATCTCATGAGGCTCTTTTATGTGCATCGCAATTTTAGTGCCAGCTTTCAGTACATAAAACTTAGAAATTTCTTTCCAAAGGCAAGTGCCAAAATAGGAGTCACCATGTCCATCAATTCTTACAGTAGCAACGATTGTAAATCCATGGTTTGTGTTCAATATGACATCCCTGCAGTCTTGATTTATGCAGAGGGAGAGATTGTGTACTACAGATTAGGTTGCATAGCAAGGGACGCGCTGTAGAAAAATGGTAGGATTGTTAAATAAATTATGGTAACATGCAAATATGGGCCCAAATTGAAAGAATCGTACAATAGTTGAAATGGAAGGACAAAAATCTATAATTAAACAGATAGGGTAAACATGATGTCATGGAAATATGAGAGTAATCGAAAGAATAATACATCATTAATTTTCCTAATATAGAAAGAAGAGAAAAAAATCCCCTTTGACGTATATGCTGCATGTGGCACCTTTTATTCAAATGTAGAAATATTTAGTATATGTTCAGGAAAGTAGGCCATGCCAACCGATTTAGGGTCTGATTAAACATACCGCGTGCATCCTCAAGTCATCTGGTACGATGAGATGGAACTCCATGGATGTCTGGCGGAGTCCGCAAAGTCCTGATGTATCCGCGCACTGTACACTCTATAAATGAAAGAAAACCCACAAATCAGCTCGAATAAAAATGAATTCATGACAATTCTGGCCGGGTTATTAAAGGAGGTAGAAGGAGTCGGATAAGAGATGAGATAATATCTCATTAAATTAGTTACCTTGTTGTCCATGAGAAAAAACCTTCAATATGGTGGATTCCCCAACCGGGTGGAGCTGGGTCGACTGCGAGCAGCGTCGAGAAAGTCAATGGCGATAGGCGGCGGCAAGCGAAAGTGGCGAAATGCGGTGGGGTTTGCCAGCAGCCTAGCAGCGGCGGTGGCAGGCGTCAAGCTAAGTGGTTGCCGCGGCGATAGGTGGTGCCATGCATAGATGTGGAGGAGCTTGTGCAGGTGTGAATGGGGTCTGGAGGGGGTGGCGGGCGGGGTGAGGGTTTTTGTGACGTAGGGATGGTGAGGGTTTTCTTTTTTCTTTTTTGAATTGGGTGGTGAGGGTTTTCTGTCACGCAAAGAGTTTTAGAGGGAACAGTTTGCTGGAGCCTACTGTGTGTGATTGACGTAACAGGGAAAATGAAAGTCATTGCACACGGTTCCAATTGTGGGAACAGTGTGTGATTGACGTACTACCTCCATCCTGGTTTATTGGTCCCCTTTGTAATTTGTACCAAATTTTGACCAAAGATTTAACAAACAAATGTTTATGCATGTCAACAAAAATTATGTCATTGAACACTATGTTCAAATACTCATCCAACGATATAATTTTTGCTGACCTGCACTAACATTTTCTCAGTTAAATCTTTGGTCAAAATTTAACACAAATTACAAAGGGGACCAATAAACTAGGATGGAGGTAGATTCCATCAACCGAACTGATTGCATCCATATCCACATTTAGACATGAGTAAACATAGATTAAACATACTCAGACATAGATAATAAGCTTATTGTCGGTGTCAAAACCGGCGGATCTCGGGTAGGGGGTCTCGAACTGTGCGTCTAGGCGGATGGTAACAGGAGACAAGGGACACGATGTTTTTACCCAGGTTCGGGCCCTCTCAACGGAGGTAAAACCCTACTCCTGCTTGATTGATATTGATGATATGGGTAGTACAAGAGTGGATCTACCACGAGATCAAGGAGGCTAAACCCTAGAAGCTAGCCTATGGTATGATTGTTGTTCGTCCTATGGACTAAAACCCTCCGGTTTATATAGACACCGGAGAGGGCTAGTGTTACACAGAGTCGGTTACAATCGTATGAGATCTACATATCCGTATTGCCAAGCTTGCCTTCCACGCCAAGGAAAGTCCCATCCGGACACGGGACGAAGCCTTCAATCTTGTACCTTCATAGTCTTGGAGTCCGGCCGATGATGATAGTTCGGCTATCCGGACAACCCCTAGTCTAGGACTCCCTTAGTAGCCCCTGAACCAGGCTTCAATGACGACGAGTCCAGCGTGCATATTGTCTTCAGCATTGCAAGGCGGGTTCCTCCTCCGAATAATTCATAGAAGATCGTGAACGCCAGGATAGTGTCCGGCTCTGCAAAATAAATTCCACATACCACCGTAGAGAGAATAATATTTACACAAGTTCAATCTGCTGACGCATTTTGTGGCATGACATCACACCACAACCAAGCCTTTACTCGAATCGTTTTTATTATTCCACCTCAGCGCGTTTAGCGAAGCGGTTTCCTTGGCACGTCTTGTCGAAGCAGAGATCGTGTCCCCTTATTCCGGGATTCTCATCAATACGGACATGGGTAACCCAACCGCGCCATTGATTGTGGCGCTTGGGAGATAAGCGAGTTTTACCAGGCCGGTGGGGACGCATAGTTTCGTCCGCCCATATATAAGGGGATAAGGATCCACCTTTTTAGCTACGCCTTCTTCCTCCTTTGCTTATCCATCTCCGCGCACTCGAGCTCCAGCGCCCAAGTCCGCACATCTCACCTCAACCTTCTCCAACCATGTCCGGAGCAGGAGGCAAGTGGATGGCCTTCTCCGTTACGGAGGGGCACATCAAGAAGCTGCGCAGCGCCGGATATTTGTCCAGCGACATCGCGCACCAGCTCCCTAACGAGGGGCAGCTCATCCCCACCCCCGGGCCCCATGAGAGGGTGGTATTCCTTCCCCATTTCCTCCGCGGACTGGGCTTCCCACTCCACCCCTTTCTCCGCGGGCTCATGTTTTACTACGGCCTGGATTTCCACGATCTGGCCCCGTATTTCATCCTCAACATCTCGGCATTTATCATCGTGAGCGAGGCCTTCCTCTGTATCCAGCCCCACTTCGGCTTGTGGCTAAAGAACTTCAATGTCAAGCCGAAGGTTGTGAAGGGCAGCCAAGCGGAGTGCGGAGGCGCTATGGTGGGCAAGATGCCCAACGTCACTTGGCTCAAGGGCGCATTTGTGGAAACCATCAAAGGGTGGCAATCGGGGTGGTTCTACATCACCGAGCCGCGTGACCGTGAATGGGCAGCGGCCCCTGAATTCAGATCTGGCATCCCCATGTGGCTCACTTCCTGGAAAGAGAAGGGCTTGCTGTGGGGTAGTTCGGAAGAGCTGACCGGACTTGAATCCTATCTCCAAACCCTGGTGAACAAGAAGCTCAAGCTTATCGACGTAATCCAGGTCATGCTCATCCGCCGGATTCTCCCCTGCCAACAGCGGGACTTCAACTTGTGGGAGTTCGATCCAGCGCAGCACCAGACCTTGAGCGGGCTCTTCGACACTACGTACGAAGAGGCCTGGAGGGTGCTGTTCAAGGGCGCCGAGGCTCCCGCATCTGCTACCGAAGATCGTGGATTCAGCTCGCAGCGTCCGGCTGGCAAGGTAAGCCATGTTATCCTTTATGGGACACTTGCTTTTCATAGTTTGACTCTATGTGGGATCTAAACTCCCAATACCTTTAACAGGCCTGGCAGGAGATGTCCGGACAGGTTAACTGTCCGGCTCCCCTTCCAGAAGACCAAGCGGATGCCCGTTTGACAGGGCTGCAGGTCTCGACGCCTTACGTGGTGCCGGAGAAGAAGGCCAAGAAGAAGGCCACGGGAACCCGAGGCGGACTCCTCCCACGAGGGTGAGGAGGAGAAGAAAGAGGCCTCTTGTCGGTGTCAAAACCGGCGGATCTCGGGTAGGGGGTCCCGAACTGTGCGTCTAGGCGGATGGTAACAGGAGACGAGGGACACGATGTTTTTACCCAGGTTCGGGCCCTCTCGATGGAGGTAAAACCCTACGTCCTGCTTGATTAATATTGATGATATGGGTAGTACAAGAGTAGATCTACCACGAGATCAAGGAGGCTAAACCCTAGAAGCTAGCCTATGGTATGATTGTTGTAATGTATGTTGTCCTACGGACTAAAGCCCTCCAGTTTATATAGACACCGCAGAGGGCTAGGGTTACACAGAGTCGGTTACAGTGGTAGGAGATCTACATATCCGTATTGCCAAGCTTGCCTTCCACGCCAAGGAAAGTACCATCCGGACACGAGCCGGAGTCTTCAATCTTGTATCTTCATAGTCTTCGAGTCCGGCGGATAATGATAGTCCGGCTGTCCGGACACCCCCTAGTCCAGGACTCCCTCAGTAGCCCCTGAACCAGTCTTCAATGACGATAAGTCCGGCGTGCATAATGTTCGGCATTGCAAGGCGGGTTCCTCTCTTGAATAATCCAGAGAAGATCATGAACACCAGGATAGTGTCCGGCTCTGCAAAATAAATTCCACATTCCACCGTAGGGAGAATAAAATGTACACTTAGTTCAATCTGCTGACGTATTATGCGGCGTGACATCACACCGCCACCAGGCCTTTGTTTGAATTACTATACCACCTCAGCATGTTTAGCGAAGCGGTTTCCTTGGCACGTCTTGTCGAAGCAGAGATTGGGTTCCCCTTATTCTGGGATTCTCATCGATACGTGCGTGGGTAACCCAACCGCGCCATTGATGATGGCGCCTGGGAGATAAGCGAGTTTTACCAGGCTGGTGGAGGACGCATAGTTTTGTCTGCCTATATATAAGGGATAAGGATTCACCTTCTCACCTATGCCTTCTTCCTCCTTTGCTTATCCATCCCCGCGAACTCAAGCTCCAATGCCCGAGCTCGCGCATCTCGCCTCGACCTTCTCCGAATATGTCCGGAGCGGGAGGTAAATGGTTAGCCTCCACCGTCAAGGAGGAGGACATCACCAAGCTGCGCAGCGCCGGATACCTTTCCGGCTATATAGCGCATCGGCTGCCCGACGAGGGGCAGCTCATCCCTACCCCCGGGCCTCATGAGAGGGTCGTCTTCCTCCCCCACTTCCTCCGTGGACTGGGCTTTCCGCTCCATCCATTTGTCCGGGGGCTCATGTTTTACTACGGCCTGGATTTCCACGATCTGGCGCCGAACTTTATCCTCAACATCTCGGCATTTATCGTCGTGTGCGAGGCCTTCCTCTGCATCCGGCCCCACTTCGGCCTGTGGCTCAAGACCTTCAACGTCAAGCCGAAGGTTGTGAAGGGTACGCAAGAGGAATGCGGAGGCGCCATGTTGGGCAAATTGCCCAACGTCCCTTGGCTGGAAGGGACCTTCGTGGACTCCATCAAGGGGTGGCAATCGGGGTGGTTTTACATCACCGAGCCGCGCAAATCCACATGGGCGGCGGCCCCCGAGTTTAGATCTGGCATCCCCACGCAGCTCACCTCCTGGAAAGAGAAGGGCTTGCAGTGGGGGAATCTAGTGGAGGTGACGGGACTCCGAGCATGTATCAAGAAGATGGTGAGCAATAGGCTCAGGCTCGTCGACGTGGTCCAAGTCATGCTCATCCGGCAGATCCTCCCATGCCAAGAACGGGCATTTAATTTGTGGGAGTTCAATCCGGAATAGCACCAGGCGCTAAGCGGGCTCTTCGATACAACATACGAAGGCGCCTGGAGGGTGCTGTTCAAGGGCGCTGAAGCCCCCGCGTCCGCGACCGAAGACCGCGGATTCAGCTGCAGTATCCAACTGACGAGGTAAGTGATTCAACCCCATTACGGGACACTTGTGATAATTAGATTGACTCTAGTGAGGTTTCATTCTGCCTCTTCCTTTGACAGGAATGGATGGAGAAGGCCAAGCTGCTCATCAGCCCGGCTCCCATGCCAGAAGACCCAGTGGACGCCCGCTTAACAGGGCTGCTGGTTCCGGCACCGCACGTGGTGCTGGAGAAGAAGGCCAAGAAGGTGGCCGCGGGGACTCGAAAGAGTTCCCGCAATCAGGCGTCTGATGACGACGAGGACTCCTCCCCCGAAGACAAGGAGGAGTACTCTCTCCCGGAGGAGGGAGAGAATAAAAGGAAGGCTTCCCCCATCAGGGAGGCAGAAGGGTCCAAGAGGGGGAGAACTATCCCCCCGGACAGTTTCTCCAACATCAACGTTGGTGAGGATGAGTGGCCTCCAAGGGCCAGGCGTCCGGCAAGATCGTAAGTATCCGGATCCTTGATGTGTAATTTCTTTTATGTCGCATAATATCCTTCTAACGCCGCATTCTGCCCGTAGTCCAGCCAATGATGATCTCCCCGACTCATCGAGCGGGTCATTGGCCTCGTCGGATGTAAATTCCATCCCGACTGCCTCCACCCCACGCGCCAACGAGGACGTCGAGGTGGGATCCCAGAGAGGGACCCATCAGGAGGAGGCTCCGGAGGCACCGTCGGGCAGCCTCCCAGACTTCGTGCCGGACTCTACATCAGAACCCGCAGTGGTTCCAGAGTCCGGCAAGCGGCCCCTTCGAAAGAAGGGCAGGACCGTGATGCCGGCGGCCTCCGTCCAACCGGAGGCGCCGGATAACCTGCTGGAGGCGCTTAAAGGCGCTTCCATCGAGGAAGAACACCACACTATCATGAGTGCAGTGATTGAGAAGGTTCAGCTCGCTAAGAGCAGGCTGACCGAAGCCTGCAGTAGCCTTTTAACAGGCTTTGAGGTAAGAAGTTAAAATTATGTAATGTAATACCGCATAGACAGTAGCCCTCATGCTTAGTTCGGTGTTCGGAAAGAAAAGCCGGACTAAGGATCTTTAACAAGATATACGCAGGGTTGCCTAAAATATGTCAATATGGGTTTGCAGGCTGCGGTGCTAACCTCTGCCGCACTAACGGCGGAGGTTGACGTGATGAAGAAGGATCTCGAGTGGTCCGAGCAAGAGCTCGGCCATGCAAAGAAGCAGCTCGAGGAAAAAGAAGGTGAGTAACACCTCTTTGAATAAGTACCTTACAAAAAAGGATTTTGGTTGCAAATAAAATTAACAAGGATAATATGTGTATTGCAGGGGCCACTAACGAGGTGGCAGCCCTGAAGGATGCTGTGTCCGCGGCCGAACGCAGTGCGGCCGCGGAATGGGCTGAGCGAGAAAAGCAAGAGGCACGGGTGGCGGAAGTTCGGCAAGAGCTCCAGGCTCTCATGGAAAAACATGAGAGTTTGGAGCGTGACTCCAAGACTCGAGAGTCCGAGCTTGCCTCGGCTCTCGAAAGTGCCATGTCCGCCAAGGCCGAGGCCCGTAAGGCCCTTCAGGAGGTTGAGGACATAAAGAAGATAGCGGCGGGTAAGGCGTTTTTCATGCAAAGCAGGCATGTTAATGTGAACTACCTAACACTTACCCGCATTCGGAGCTCCCCAGGGGCGTTTGCAGATCTGCCGCGTAGTGCATCTGATGCCGCCGCATTCTAACGTGGCGAGGAGGGGAGCTCGTCGGAGAAGGTCTTCTGGTCTCAGTATACTGAGGCCGGCCATCCGGTGCCCCCAAGCGACCAGCTGAAGCAGCTGGTCGAACTCCACAAGGTAGCTGAGGAGGCCATGAAGGGCCTCATAGTCCGGCTGTGGCCTGGACAGGCCATGCCTGGTAGCTATTTTGGCCTCGTGCAGCGGCTGGTAGATGCATGCCCCAGGCTGGATGTAGTCAAGCGCTCCGCCTGTATCAAAGGCGCTCGTCGGGCCCTTGCCCGCATAAAGGTGCAATGTGGCAAATTGGATGCGGAGAAGCTTCTTACGGACCCACCGCTGCCGGGCAAGGAGTATCGCATGCCGGAGAAGTATTATAAAATTGTCCTGAAGGGAGCCTGCAATATTGCAGATGAGTGCTCCCGAAATGTAATCTTTGAGTGAACTCGCTGTTTATTTATCCTGTGCGCTGAAAACTTCGTTCATATGCGCCATGAGCAACGGTTGTTTAATTTAAAATATTACCTTCTGTTCGGCCGTTTGTAAAATCTAAGAGATGGCAAGTCGTTGGCTTCAGCCCCCAAGCCACAAGGGCTGGGGTGTTCGGGATAAACTTGAGCACTCTTGTTCCCATTTTTGGGTCCATCTAGGGAGGCGCTCAACACGACGAACAAGGCAACCGGACTTATAATGCTTGAACACTCTCACTTAGCCATAGAATTCTATAATTTTAAATTTCGGCGAAGCCCCTGGTATTCGGAAGACCGAATCCGGGGCGCTGTCCACGCCTTCATCGGACATTATCCGGAACTTCGCTCGAAGCGGCGTGAGTCTTTAAGGACCCGAAAAAACCTCTCGAACAGCGACCAGTCTCTCGCCTTATCATGCCAGTCAGTTTTAGCTTTCTCCACTGAGGCGTTAACCCGGCTCAACCGGGGCGCAATCGCAGTGGTTCTCCCAGTGCCACCTTAGCCGACAGAACGGAACGTAAGGCACCAAAACGTGGGAGCCGAGCAAACCCAACTATTGACCCAAGACATGATTCGGAGCCGATTCATATAATGCTATATGTTCGGGGTGCCGCACTTGTGAAAGTGTTCGGACTTTATCACACCATAGAGTGGGGAACATAAGCCCCCAGTGTATTATGCCCTACGAAAATATACGGGTGCCAGATGTCATATAATGAGCATATATATATAAAATGTGATGCAATTGCGATCATAAAGGTGCTGCATTATTAATGAAAGAAGAGTCTGCTAGTAGAGCGGACTGATACAAATAGTGTGGTAAGCAAGGGATTTGGACTAAATAAACATGTCCCCCTCCAGGGATGAGCTGCGGATTTGGTGTATATAATCGAATTTAATGCTCATAACTGAGACCACCTGAGTGTTCGGCGCGGCCTTCTTTAGTCCCTGACTGTTGCATCATGAGTTCGGCAGGTTCACCACCGGACAGGGCTTCTGGTTAACAGAGTCCTGTGTACAAAAAAGAAGAAAAATAATAAAAAAAGAGGGGCACATTTGCGAGCCCCCGGTGTGGTCGAACCGCACTCTGGGTCCCTTGTGATCGTGCCCCCTCCCCTGTGCCCATGGTATCTCCAAAGCGTAATGATGTACGCGGAGTGTTATTCTTGCGATCATATGCGGGCGAGGGTTGGGGCCACATTGCTACACGTGCTTTGATCGCGCCAGGTGGTCTTGGTTGGCATTGCTCCAGGCGCGCTTTGCTGTATCCGGCCGTTTAACGGCCAGACTCGAGAATTGCCTTATAAGGCTGCTCTGTACTTCTGCCGCGAGAGCCGCTGTATGTTCCTCCGTTCGGAGGGAGCGTTCCGTATTCCCATTGACCGTGATGACTCCACGAGGGCCTGGCATCTTGAGCTTTAGGTATGCATAGTGCGGCACCGCCTTGAATTTGGCAAACGCGGTTCGCCCGAGCAGAGCGTGATAGCCGCTGCGAAACGGGACTATGTCGAAGATTAACTCTTCGCTCCGGAAATTATCCGGGGATCCGAAGACCACTTCCAGTGTGACTGAGCCTGTGCAGTTGGCTTCCACTCCTGGTATGACACCTTTAAAGGTTGTCTTTGTAGGTTTAATCCTTGATGGGTCTATGCCCATTTTGCGCACTGTATCCTGATAAAGCAGGTTCAGGCTACTGCCGCCGTCCATCAGGACTCTTGTGAGGTGGAACCCATCGACGATTGGGTCTAAGACCAATGCGGCGAATCCGCCATGGCGTATGCTGGTCGGATGGTCTCTTCGATCGAAAGTGATCGGACAAGAGGACCATGGGTTGAACTTTGGGGCGACTGGCTCCATCGCATAGACGTCCCTTAGTGCGTGTTTCCTCTCCCTCTTGGGTATGTGGGTCGCGTATATCATATTCACCGTCCGTACTTGTAGGGGAAAACCCTTCTGTCCTCTCTTGTTCGGCGGCCGGGTCTCTTCCTCGTCGTCACTTTTTAGCCCCTTGTCATTGTTTTCGGCAATTAACTTGCCGGCCTGCTTGAACACCCAGCAATCTCTATTGGTGTGGTTAGCTGGCTTTTTAGAGGTGCCGTGTATCTGGCATAAGCGGTCGAGTATTCGGTCCAGATTGGACGGACACGGAGTGGTTCTTTTAAATGGCTTCTTCCGCTGACCGGGTTTAGAGCCTCGGAATCCGGCATTCACTGCCGTATCCTCCTTATCGTCGCCGTTAATTCGGCACTTGTTTTTGTTTCGACGTGACCTGCCGTTGTTGTCCTTATTATCCGGACTGCCAGAATTTTCACGGAGATTGTTGCTGCGGGCTAGCCAGCTGTCCTCTCCCGCACAAAAGCGGGTCATTAACGATGTGAGGGCTGCCATGGATTTCGGCTTTTCCTGCCCCAGGTGCCGGGCTAGCCATTCGTCCTGGATGTTATGTTTGAAGGCTGCAAGGGCCTCTGCGTCCGGACAATCGACGATTTGATTTTTCTTTGTCAAGAACCGTGTCCAGAATTGTCTGGCCAATTTGTCTGGCTGCTGAATGATGTGGCTTAGGTCATCGGCGTCTGGTGGTCGCACATATGTGCCTTGGAAGTTATCAAGGAATGCGGCCTCCAGGTCTTCCCAACACCCAATTGACTCTGCGGGCAAGCTGTTAAGCCAATGTCGAGCTGGTCCTTTAAGCTTGAGTGGGAGGTACTTTATGGCGTGGAGATCGTCGCCGCGGGCCATATGGATGTGGAGAAGATAGTCTTCGATCCACACCGCTGGGTCTGTTGTGCCATCGTAAGATTCGATGTTTACGGGTTTAAACCCTTCGGGGATCTGATGATCCATTACTTCGTTAGTGAAGCATAACGGGTGTGCGGCGCCCCTGTATTGAGCGATATCGTGACGCAGCTCGAGAGAGCGCTGTCTGCTGTGTTCGGCCCGGCCGGGGTTATTGTATCCGGCACGACGGTATTCGTCGTGGGTCGTAGGGCGCCCACGTGATCCATAGATGATCTGGATTGCCTTGCTTTGTCCTCCAATATGTCTCGCAAGTCCGGCGCGTTCCCTCTTGGCTTCGTACTTTTGGAGCGATGCCGGGGTATGGTCTTGGCTGGGGGCCTGGATGCCTCTCTGTCACGACCACGGGGTGGTCGGTCAGCCATATCGTGCGCTGGTGATGGAGGTACGTATGCTTCCTCCTCTAATCGGGGGAGCAGCTTGCATTTTGGGTAACTTTTGGAGGGACGTTCGAGTTTATACTCTTCGGCCGCGAGGACCTCAGTCCATCGATCGGCCAGCAGGTCCTGATCAGCTTGAAGCTGCTGCTGCTTTTTCTTTAGGCTGTTTGCTGTGGCGATAAGCCTGCGCCTGAGGCGCTCTTGTTCGACGGGATCCTTGGGTACGACGAATTCGTCATCGTTGAGGCTTGCTTCGTCTTTGGAGGGAGGCATATAATTATGATCCTCAACCTCTTCGTCTGCCGCCCCCTCATGAGGGCTTGCTTCTGCATCCTCCTACGCTGAGTCTTGCTGGAGGGGATTGTCTTCGGCACTCTCTGGAGTATTATTATCTCCTGTGCCGGAATCTCCATTCTTGCTGTGGCGAGATTTAGAGCGGCGCCGCTGACGCCGGTGCTTGGGCTGTTTCTTTAAGGGATCTGCCTCCGCTGTTTCTTCGTCGTCCCCATCTTTTGGGGTATCCACCATGTATACGTCGTATGACGAGGTGGCCTTCCAGTTCCCTGTGGGCGCTGGTTCCTGTTTGTCTCCGGCATCGTCGTCCATAGCGTCGATGTCTTCGAAGTTGTAGTCTAGCATGTCGGTTAGATCGTCGACAGTGGCTACAAAGTGGGTGGTGGGTGGGCTCTGAATTTCTTCGTCGTCCGCATCCCAACCATCCTGGCCATAATCCGGCCAGGACTCTCCTGATAACGAGGGATGCTTTAGTGAATTCAAGATATCGCCGAAAGGTGAGCATTGGAAGATGTCCGCGGCGGTGAATTCCATAACCGGCGCCCAATCCGGATCGATTGGTAGGGCGCGGGAGGTTCGGAGTCTGGCGAGGAGTCCGGCGCCTCGGAATCACGAGTTTCGCAGGGGACAAGATTAGTGTTCGGCTCCATCGCCGTGGATGTTGGAGCCCCCAGGGCAGCGTCTATCCACTGGCCCTCGATCTAGGCGATCGGCTCCGGGCCAATGGCCGGAGCGGACCCGTGTGCGGCCACCAAGGCACTGTTCGGTGGCAGAGCTAAATCATGCCCGTCGTCACAGCGCGGCGCGCTTGGCTGTGGCTCGAGTCCGTCGAAGATCAAGTCTCCGCGGACGTCGGCCGTGAAGTTTAAGCTTCCAAATCTGACCTGACGGCCAGGGGCGTAGCTTTCAATCTGCTCCAGATGGCCAAGTGAATTGGCCCGCAGTGCGTAGCCGCCGCATACGAAGATCTGTCCGGGGAGAAAAGTCTCACCCTGGACAGCATTGTTGGTTGAAGATGCCATCAAGCCTATCGGTGATGACACAGAGGAACTCTCAATGAAAGCACCAATGTGAGTGTCAAAACCGGCGGATCTCGGGTAGGGGGTCCCGAACTGTGCGTCTAGGCGGATGGTAACAGGAGACGAGGGACATGATGTTTTTACCCAGGTTCGGGCCCTCTCGATGGAGGTAAAACCCTACGTCCTGCTTGATTAATATTGATGATATGGGTAGTACAAGAGTAGATCTACCACGAGATCAAGGAGGCTAAACCCTAGAAGCTAGCCTATGGTATGATTGTTGTAATGTATGTTGTCCTATGGACTAAAGCCCTCCGGTTTATATAGACACCGGAGAGGGCTAGGGTTACACAGAGTCGGTTACAATGGTAGGAGATCTACATATCCGTATTGCCAAGCTTGCCTTCCACGCCAAGGAAAGTACCATCCGGACACGAGCCGGAGTCTTCAATCTTGTATCTTCGTAGTCTTGGAGTCCGGCGGATAATGATAGTCCGGCTGTCCGGACACCCCCTAGTCCAGGACTCCCTCACCTCTCCCCCAGCGGGGGGAGAGAAGAAGAGGAAGGCCTCCCCAATGAGGGGGGCCTAAGGGTCCAAGAAGGGAAGGACCCTTCCCTCGGACTGTTCCACCAACGCCGATGGCGGCGACGAGGAGTGGCCCACAAGGGCCAAGCCCCTGGCGAGATCGTAAGTATCCGGACTCCTAAATAACTCATAATTTTCTTTTTGTCGCATAGCATCTTTTAACGCCGCATACAACCCTGTAGTCCGCCCAAGGACGATCTTCCCGCTTCGTCGAGCGGGTCCTTGGGTACGTCGGATGTGAATAACACTTAACTTCCGGCCGCCTCCTCCCCCCATGACACTGATGATGCTGAGGTGGGATCCCGAAAAGTGACCCACCAGGAGGAGGAGGCTCCGGAGGTGCCGCAGGGCAACCTCTCGGACTTAGGACCGGGCTCCGCACCGGAACCTGCAGTGGTTCTGGAGTTCGGCGGGCGGCCCCTTCGTAAGAAGGGCAAGACTGTGACGCCAGCGGCCTCCGTCCAACCGGAGGCGCCGGATAACTTGTTGGAGGCGCTCAACGGTGCTTCCATCGACGAGGAGCACCTCACTATCATGAGTGCGGTGATTCAGAAGGTTCAGCTCGCCAAAAGCGGGCTGACCGAAGCCTGCAGCAGCCTTCTAACAGGCTTTGAGGTAAGAAATTTAAGATATGTAAAGTAGTACCGCATAGACAGTAGCCCCTGATTCTCGGTTCGGTGTTCGAAAAGAAAAGCCAGACTGAGGATCTAAAAAGATATACGGAGGAGTCTTAATAAAAATATGTCAATATGGGAATGCAGGTTGCGCTGCTGACCTCTGCCGCACTGACTGCGGAGGTCAATGCCTTAAAGCAGAGCCTCAAGCGGTCCGAGAGCGAGCTCGGCCGTGCCAAGATGCAGCTCGAGGACAAGGAAGGTGAGTAACACCTTATTAAAGTTGTACCTTACAGAAAAGGATTTGGTTGCAAGAGGAATGACAAGGATAATGTGGGTACTTCAGGGGCTACGAACGAGGTGGCGACCCTGAAGGAGGCGGTGTCCGCGGCCGAACGCAATGCGGCCGCAGAACACGCCGGGCGAGAGAAGCAGAAGGCGCGGGTGGCGGAGGTACAGCAAGAGCTCCAGGCTCTCATGGAAAAATACGAGAGTTTGGAGCGTGACTCGAAGACTCGAGAGTCCGAGCTTGCGTCGGCTCTTGAGAGTGCCAAAGCCGCTAAGGCCGAATCCCACAAGGCCCTCCAGGAAATCGAGGCATTGAAGAAGATAGCAGCGGGTAAGGCATTCTTCATGCAAATCAAGCATGTGAAAGTGAATTACCTGTTACTTACCCGAATTCGAAGCTCTCTAGGAGCGTTCGCAAATCTGCCCTGTAGCGTGTCCGATGCTGCCGCTTTCTACAGAGCCGAGGAGGGGAGCTCGACGGAGAAGGTGTTCTGGTCTTAGTATGCTGAGGCCGGACATCCGGTGCCCCTTAGCGACCAGCTGAAGCATCTGTTCGAGCTCCACAAGGTGGCCGAACAGGCCATGAAGGGCCTTATAGTTCGGTTATGGCCCAAAGAGGCCATGCCTGGGAGCTACTTCGGCCTGGTGCGGCGGCTGGTGGATGCGTGTCCCTTGGTTGAAGTCATCAAGCACTCCGCCTGCATTGAAGGTGCCCGTCGGGCTCTTGCCCGTGCTAAACTGCACTGGGCAAGATGGATGCTGAGAAGCTTGTGACGGACGCGCCACCGCCGGGCAAGGAGTATCGCACACCCGAGATGTATTATAAGGGTGTCCTGAAGGGTGCCCGCATTATTGCGGGTGAGTGCTCCAAAGATGTAATATTTGAGTAGACACGCATTTTGTTATCCTGTGCGCTAAAAACTTTGTTCATATGCGCTAAGCAATGCTTGTTAATTTAAAATATTACCTTCTATGCGGCTGTTTTTCAAATCTGAGAGATGGCAAGTCGTCGGCTTCAGCCCCCATGCCACGAGTGCTGGGGTGTTCGGGATAAACTTGAGCGCTCTTGTTCCCATTTTTGGGTCCATCTAGGGAGGCGCTCAACACAACGAACGAGGCAACCAGACTTATAATGCTTGAACACTCTCAATTAGCCATAGAATTCTATAATTTTAAATTTTGGCGAAGCCCCTAGTGTTCGGAAGGCCGAATTCGGGGCGCTATCCACTCCTGGGCCGGACAAAGCCGGTTCCTCGCTCGAAGTGGCATAAGTCTTTAGGGACTCGAAAAAACCTCTCGAACAACGACCGGCTCTCGCCCATCATGACGGTCAATTTTAGCTTTCTCCACTGAGGTCCTCGCCCAGCTTAACTGGGGCACAATGGTAGTGGTTCTCCCAGCGCTACCTTAGCCGATATAACGGAACGTAAGGTACCAAAACATGGGAGCCGGGCAAACCCAACTATTGACCCAAGACATGATTCAGAGCCGATTCATATAATGCTATAAGTTCGGGGTGCCGCACTTGTGAAAGTGTTCGGACTTATCACACCATGATGTGGGGAACTGAAGCCCCTGGTGTATTTAGTCGTACCAAAGTGTACGGATGCAACATGTCATAAATGAACACATGTATAAGAAGAGAATGCAATTATAGGCAAAAAATACTGCCATGAATGCAGAACGATACACATAGTGCGATAAGCAATGGGTGGAACTATTTAGCATGTCCCCCTCCAGGGGTAGGCTGCGGAATGGTGTATATAAAATAGGTATAATGCTCGTAATGGAGACCACCTGGATACTCGTCGCAGCTCTTCTCCTTCCCTGGCTGTTGCAACGTGAGTTTGGTAGGTCTACTGCCGGACAGGGCCTCTGGTAAGTGGAGTCCTTTGGATAAGAAACGAAAGAAAAAGAAGGATGACACACTTGGGAGCCCCTGTTGTGGTTGAGCCGCACTCTGGGCCTGCCGTGGTCGTGCCCCTCCCCCTATGCCCATGGTATCTCCAGAGCGTAATGATGTACGCGAAGTACTGGTCTTGCAATTTTGCGAGGGCGGGGGTTGGGGCCGCATTGCTATGCGTGCTCGGGACGTGCCAGGTGGTCTTGTTGTAGGTTACTACGGGCGCGCTTAGCAGTGTCCGGTCGCTTAACGGCCGGACTCGAGAATTGCCTTAAGAGGCTGCTCTACACTTCTGCCGCGAGAGCCGCTGTGTGCTCCTCCGTTCGGAGGGAGCGTTCAGTGTTCTGTTGACCGTGATGACTCGTCGAGGGCCTGGCATCTTGAGCTTAAGGTATGCGTAGTGCGGTACCGCATTGAACTTTGCAAACGCGGTTCGTCCGAGCAGTGCATGATAGCCACTGCGAAACGGAACTATGTGGAAGATTAACTCCTCGCTTCGGAAGTTATCCGGGGATCCAAAGACCACTTCCAGTGTAACTGAGCCTGTACAATTGGCCTCTACACCTGGTATGGCGGCTTTGAAGGTCGTCTTTGTGGGTTTAATCCTTGAGGGGTCTATGCCCATCTTGCGCACTGTATCCTGGTAAAGCAGGTTCAGGCTGCTGCCGCCGTCCATCAGGACTCTAGTGAGGTGAAACCCATCGACGATTGGGTCCAGAACCAATGCGGCGAACCCGCCATGGCAGATGCTGGTGGGGTGGTCCCTTCGATCAAAAGTGATCGGGCAGGAGGACCATGGGTTGAACTTTGGGGTGACTGGCTCCATCGCGTATATGTCCCTGAGTGCACGCTTCCGCTCCCTTTTGGGTATGTGGGTTGCGTATATCATATTCACCGTCCGCACTTGTGGGTGGAAACCCTTCTGCCCTCTGTTGTTCGGCGGCTGGGTCTCTTCCTCGTCATCACTATGCCGCCCCTTTTCATTGTTTTCGGCAATTAACTGGCCTGCCTGCTTGAATACCCAACAATCCCTGCTGGTGTGATTAGCTGGCTTTTCGGGGGTGCTGTGTATCTGGCACGAGCGGTCGAGTATTCGGTCCAAATTGGACGGACCCGGAGTAGTTCTTTTGAATGGTTTTTTCGCTGACCAGGCTTGGAGCCTCTGAATCCGGCGTTGACTGTCGTATCCTCAGTATTATCGCCGTTAATGCGGTGTTTGTGCTTGTTGTGACGTGACCTGCCATTGTGGTCCTTGGTATCCGGACTGCCAGGATTTTTGTTGAGGTTGTTACTGCGGGCTAGCCAGCTATCCTCTCCCGCACAAAAGCGGGTCATGAGTGATGTGAGGGCTGCCATGGATTTCGGCTTTTCCTGTCCTAGGTATTGGGCGAGCCACTCGTCGCGGATGTTATGTTTGAAGGCTGCGAGGGCCTCCGCGTCCGGAGAGTCGACGATTTGATTTTTCTTGGTTAAGAACCGTGTCCAAAATTGCCTGGCCGATTCGTCTGGCTGCTGAATTATGTGGCTTAGGTCGTCAGCGTCTGGTGGTCGCACATATGTGCCCTGGAAGTTATCAAGGAATGCGGCTTCCAGGTCCTCCCAACACCCAATCGATTCTGCTGGCAAGCTGTTAAGCCAATGCTGAGCTGGTCCTTTAAGCTTGAGTGGGAGGTATTTGATGGCGTGGAGATCATCACCGCGGGCCATGTGGATATGAAGGAGATAGTCTTCGATCCAAACCGCGGGGTCTATTGTGCCATCATAAGATTCGATGTTCACGGGTTTAAACCCTTCGGGGATTTGATGATCCATTACTTTGTCTATGAAGCATAGTGGGTGTGCGGCGCCTCTATATTGGGCTATATCACGACGTAGCTCAAGCGAGCTTTGTCTACTGTGTTCGGCCCGGCCGGAATTACTGTATCCGGTGCGGCGGTTGTCGTCACGTATCATGGGGCGCCCACGCGATCCGTAGATCGATCTTGATTGTCTTGCCTTATCCTCCAATATGTCTCGCAAGTCCGGCGCATTCCCCCGTGGCTTTGTACTTTTCGAGCGATGCCGGGGTATGGCTTTAGTGGAGGGCCTAGAGGCCTCTCTGTCGCGGCCACGAGGTGGCCGGTCGGCCGTATTGTGCGCTGGTGATGTAGGTTTATATGCTTCCTCTTCCAATCGGGGCAGCAGCTTGCGTTTGGGGTAGGTTTTGGAGGGGCATTCGAGTTCGTGTTCTTCGGCCGCAAGGACTTCGGTCCATCTGTCGGCTAGCAAATCTTGATCAGCTCTAAGTTGTTGCTGCTTTTTCTTGAGGCTGCTTGCCGTGGCCATAAGTCTGCGTTTGAAACGCTCTTTTTCGATGGGATCCTCAGGCACGACGAATTCGTCGTCGTCGAGGCTTGCCTTGTCTCCGGAGGGAGGCATGTAATTATCGTCCTCTACCTCTTTGTCTGCCGCTCTCTCATGAGGGCTGGCTTCTCCATCCTCCTGTGCTGAATCTTGCTGGAGGGGGTTGTCTTCGGCACTGTCTGGGGTGTTATTGTCTCCGGTGCCGGAATCTCCATTCTTACTGTGGCGGGATTTAGAGCGGCACCGCTGATGCCGACGCTTAGGTTGTTTCTTGGAGGGGTCTTCCTCCGTCGTTCCCTCGCCATTCCCATCCTTTGGGATGTCCACCATGTATATGTCGTATGACGAGGTGGCTTTCCAGTGCCCAGTAGGCGCTGGTTCCTAGTCGTCTCCGGCATCGTCGTCCATACCGTCGATGTCTTTGGAGTCGAAGTCTAGCATGTCGGTTAAGTCATCGACAGTGGCTATGAAGTGGGTGGTGGGTGGGCGTTGAATTTCTTCGTCGTCCGCATCCCAACCGTCCTGGCCATAATCTGGCCAAGGCTCTCCTGACAAAGAGAGACGCTTTAGCGAATTCAGGATGTCGCCGAAAGGCGAGTGCTGAAAGATGTCCGCAGCGGTGAACTCCATGATCAACGCCTAATCAGATCTGATTGGTGGGGGCGTGGGAGGTTCGGAGTCCGGCGAGGAATCCGGCACCTCGGAGTCACGAGCTTCACAAGGGACGGGGTCGGTATTCGGCTCCATCACCGTAGAGGTAGCAGCCCCCGAGGCGGTGTCTAGCCATCCATCCTCGATCGGCGCAGTCGGCTCTGAGTTAAAGGTCGGAGCGGACTCTCGTGCGGCCTCCAAGGCACTGTCCGGCAGCAGAGCTAGATCATGCCCATCGTGACAGTGCGGCATGCACGGCTGTGGCTCGAATCCGTCGAAGATCAAGTCTCCGCGGATGTCGTCCATGAAGTTCAAACTTCCAAATCTGACCTGATGGCCAGGGGCGTAGCTTTCGATCTGCTCCAGATGGCCAAGTGAATTGGCCCGCAGTGCGAAGACGCCGAATACGAAGATCTGTCCGGGGAGAAAAGTCTCACCCTGGACCGCGTTGTTGTTGATGATTGAAGGAGCCATCGGGCCAGTAGGTGACGACACAGAGGAACTCTCAATGAAAGCACCAATGTCGGTGTCAAAATCGGTGGATCTCGGGTAGGGAGTCCCGAACTGTGCATCTAGGCGGATGGTAACAGGAGACAAGGGACACGATGTTTTTACCCAGGTTCGGGCCCTCTCGACGGAGGTAAAACCCTACTCCTGCTTGGTTGATATTGATGATTTGGGTAGTACAAGAGTGGATCTACCACGAGATCAAGGAGGCTAAACCCTAGAAGCTAGCCTATGGTATGATTGTTGTTTGTCATATGGACTAAAACCCTCCGGTTTATATAGACACCAGAGAGGGCTAGGGTTACACAGAGTCGGTTACAATGGTAGGAGATCTACATATCCGTATTGCCAAGCTTGCCTTCCACGCCAGGGAAAGTCCCATCCGTACACGGGACAAAGTCTTCAGTCTTGTATCTTCATAGTCTTGGAGTACGGCCGATGATGATAGTTCGGCTATCCGGACACCCCCCCAGTCCAGGACTCCCTCACTTATAGAAGGATAGTTCAACCATGAGTACATAGTTCAACCATCATTAAGCATACTCAACCGTACATAGTTCAAAATCTCATCTCATCTGCTGGCACAATCCCGAAGCTCCTCCAGGTAGTCAGCCTACATGGCGTGCGCCACCCTGTGAGAATATTTCTGCTTGAAGGAGCCAAAGGCTCATCCTCTTGCATGTGCCAGAACACTTTGATACGCGTCATGAAGCTTTTGGTTGCAAAATGGGCATCGATAGCCGTCATCGCAGGTCCTAATACGCCTGTTATGCATTCGCACATAAAGCTTCCTCAGGATTTGCCTCTTGTACCTCCTCTGGCCATGTTCATCCTTGTTGTCCACATTGTCAGACAACACCTATACAAATAGTAAAAAAACGTGGCATCAAATTAATGTTTACAAACTAATCTCTAGCGAACATTTGGCAGTTGCCAAAATTTGGCATCAGATCAATGTTTACATGCCGTGAAGTAGGATTAGGAATTTATGGCTATTTTTGTATACATATCCAGAGATTATGGTTGGATTTTTAAGCACAATCGTCTATGTACAGACCAATCTTGAAGAAATAATGACACAAACATATATGTAGGTCATTCAAAATCAATTGTCAAGTCCTGGCTAGGAATTATTAGCACGAACACTAACCCTAGTAGGATTATTAGCATAAATCATTTTCACAGATGAATCAACTAATCACTTATCACTTGTACCATTCAAACAATCAACACACTACACGGATCTAAAAAGCTTACTCAGATTTCATCGATTGGGAGAACATAACCATATGATTTGTATTCCAAAAAGGGGGAGGCAGGAGTAACCAAAGAAATCCTAGGATCTATTTTGACACATAAAGGGGTATAGATGACTAACCAGTTGTCAGCCGTCGTCGGAGTCATTGCCGGAGTCGTCGTCGGGGTCATCGCCGAGGTCGTCGTTGGAGTCGGTGTGGACCTCAGGCTCCAGCTGGGGAAGCGCGATGCCATCGACGATGTCAGGGTGCAGCGATACCTCACCGACGGTGACGACAACCTCTATCTCCATCTCCATGCCGTGCTCCTGTGCTTCAGCAGTCCTAGCGTTGTCACTCCCTCCGATGGGACGCTTCAGCGGCATCCTCATACACTGACGGCTTTTAGGACTGAGAGCGGCATCGAGGATGCAAGCGGAGAGAGAGGATTGTGTGTGTGGCGAGGATGGGGGGTGCGGCCGCTCAGGCGCGCCATTAATATGGAGTAGTGGGAGAGAGGCGGGCAGCCGTCAAACTGTTAGCTCACCTCCCGGTGAGCCTGCGCACTGGATTGCTGGCATGCCTTGTCAGGACCCCGATCCTAAGTCTCACCGATCTAGCATGTAACACATCATATCACTTTGCATCCTCACGCATGATATTCCCACAGGTGCCACCTTACCTGCCCGGGACCGTTTGCGCCCTTTGGCTCACGTATATGATTGTATCGCTAGCATGCATGTGACAAAGAATCCCGGCTGATATGACTAGTCGTAAACCCAAGGTGGCACAAACTTACAGGAACAGGCATACCTGACCCAGCAACAAACGTGTCGATCATCAACGTATGAACACAAGTCGTAGCAATCTACAAGGACTTAAAGGAATAACGCGTGACATTTCCCAGAAGGGACGGACACAGTAACAAAGAAGGACACATGCCGGCCAGCCTAAGTGTTCTGGAGCAGTAGCGAGCTGCCATGGCTCAATGGAAGCACTAGGATACATTTTCCCATAAGAGAGGCTACCAAGAATAAACAACTAGGTTGTTGGATCCCACACATAGCACTACACATTACACGTACGCATAACATGCAAGTATGTGCTATACAACATGGAATCACAGCATAACTCAACAACTCATATAGATAAAGACTCGGAAGAGCCATCATAGCATTTATTACAAACAGGGCTCACATGACCCAACATTCAGAGCATACAGGCAACAAGCGGAAGCATAACATGTCTGAGTACAGACAACTACAAATGAAAAAGGCTGAGGAGCCTGACTATCTACAACATCCGATCAAGATATTAGCTGAGGTACATGCTACTTGTCGAAGTCCACGTGAAAACTAGTGAGATCGAAGTCTCTTCTGAAAAAACATAAATTAAGCTACGTGAGTACAAAGGTACTCAGCAAGACTTACATCAGATCCTATCATACATGCATTTGTATCAAGAAGGCAATGTGGGGTTTAGTTGCAGCAAGCTAGCTTTGATTCAGTGGTATCCTATTCTACGACTACGAGTAACTTCTTTGAGGTGAGACAGCACACACGAGTCCACTAATCACCACACAATATACTACTATGGATTCATCCCCGTCTCCCTACGAGAAGGACATCCATAGCACTCACACTTGTCTTCAGCATTTTAGAGTATCCACTTCAAGTTGTCTATGTACCACGTAAGCATCCAAGAAGTCCATATCCTCGGACCCGGCTATTCGAATTGATCATTTTAACCCTACAGGGGTGTACTTCTTCACACACGCTCTCGCCACTTACTTCCATGTACACGTCATGTATCTCTGCAACCTTCAAGCGGAAGCCTGGCAAGGGTGTCGGCCATGACCTGACTAACCACACAAGACCCTAGTCCAGGTTTATCGCCTATTCGGGTTCTATCCGCAAGGGAGTCCGGCCGAAGTTTCCATCACGACCCCAAATGATGTGTGCAGGGTTCCCCAGCCCACCATCCGGGTGCCACTCGATACACCAGGCCACATGTGCCTAGTCTGTCCCAAGCCCACCCTGCCGGGTGCCACTTGGTAGAAAAATAACACTACCTACAAACACCAGAAACTAGTTGCGACTCCTGGACAGAGATCAAGTTTGTTAATAAGTCGAGAGGGGTCGAGTTACCGGAACCCAATGCGTGGTAGTAGCTAGTCATTGGATAACATACACAGAACTCAGTGCTTAAGGATGGTTCCAGTGAGACAACCCACCATGTACTCCTACGTAGCCTCTCACCGCTACCTTTACCAAGTCGTGTTCACACACCTAACTCTCAGCATCAGAATGTAGCACTGCACTCCAATTCATTCCGAATGAATCAGACCTGACACACTCTAAGAAATAGCAGGCTTGGCATGGTAGGAACACAACATGGCTTCAATCAACTCCTACACATGCTAGTGGGTTTCAACTATTTACTGTGGCAATGACAGGTCATGCAGAGGAATGGGTTCAACTACCGCAGCATAAAGTAGCAGTTGAATCATTGTTGTCCTAATGCAATAACAAAGAGCAGGAGCGGGGGAGTAGGATTGTATCATAATGAAAAAGGGGGTTTGCTTGCCTGGTAGATTAACATGGGGCACTGCTCCATAAACAAGTACTCTGGAGCACTCTTCGGAGCAGGACCTACCAAGAAGGAACATTGTCGACAATAATTACACAAGCATATCAACAATATGATGCATGAACATGGTATGAATATGTGATGTTGTTTGGGCTAATGCAACTCATAATTATTTGGGTGAAGTCCATTTGAACCAAGGGTTCAAATGCAACTCCAAATTAAACATTTGTAAATGCCATTTAAGTGTTTTCACTTATACAGTAGGTATAAGTTGGTTTGTCATGCATGAAACTAGTACAGATGGGTTGGTTGATTTTTCTGATAATTTTTCATATATAAATTATTTCAATCTGAGCTATGGTTGATTTATGAATTTTTGAAGTTTGTAACAATTTTTAGAATTTCCTGATTTATTTTTAAAACCAGAAAAGGATTAATTGTGTCAGCACTACGTCATGCTTGCGTCAGCAGTCAACAGTGCTGACAAGGTCAAACCTGACGTGTGAGGTCCACACGTCAATGTCACAGTTAGTTAACAGGGGTCATTTTGGCCTCATTACAGGATTAGTGGCGCTGGGGCTCACTATCAGCGTCAGGGGGTTTAGGTTAGGTGGTGATTAGCTTAAGATAATCACCTGACGGGCCGGAGCCGCATGGCAGGCGCGACGGGGCTCGTCGCCGGCGACCTTTGGACGTCTTGAGCTTGCATTGGTTTTCCTTGAAGAGGAAAAGGTGATGCAGCAATAGTGGGATAAGTATTTCCTCACTGTTTTTGAGAACCAAGGTAACAATCCAGTAGGAGGCTCCTCAAAAGTCCCACGCACCTACACAAACAAACAAGAACCTCACAACAAACGCAATAAAGGGGTTGTCAATCCCTTCACGGCCACTTGCGAAAGTGAGATCTGTTAGGGATAATATGATAAGATAAATATATTTTTGGTATTTTATGATATAGATTGGAAAAGTAAAGATGCAAACAAAAGTAGATTAAAAGCTTATATGATAAAATTTGGAAAAGTAAAGATGCAAATAAAAGTAGTTTGAAAGCTTATATGATAAAAGATAGACCCGGGGCCATAGGTTTCACTAGTGTCTTCTCTCAAGATAGCATAAGTATTATGGTGGGTGAACAAATTACTGTCGAGCAATTGATAGAAAAGCGAATAATTATGAGATTATCTAGGCATGATCATGTATATAGGCATCATGTCTGTGACCAGTAGACCGACTCCTGCCTGCATCTACTATTATTACTCCACACATCGACCGCTATCCAGCATGCATCTAAAGTATTAAGTTCATAAAGAACAGAGTAACGCATTAAGAAAGATGACATGATGTAGAGGGATAAACTCATGCAATATGATATAAACCCCATCTTTTTATCCTCGATGGCAACAATACAATACGTGCCTTGCTGCCCCTGCTGTCACTGGGAAAGGACACCGCAAGATTGAACCCAAAGCTAAGCACTTCTCCCATTGCAACAAAGATCAATGTAGTAGGCCAAACCAAACTGATAATTCAAAGAGACTTGCAAAGATAACTTAATCACACATAAAAGAATTCAGAGGAGATTCAAATATTTCTCATAGATAAACTTGATCATAAACCCACAATTCATCGGATCTCGACAAACACACCGCCAAAAGAGTTACATCGAATAGATCTACAAGAAGATCGAGGAGAACTTTGTATTGAGATTCAAAGAGAGAGAAGAATCCATCTAGCTAATAACTATGGACCCGAAGGTCTATGGTAAACTACTCACAACTCATCGGAGAGGCCTTGGAGACGATGTAGAGGCCCTCCATGGTCGATTCCCCCTCCGGCGGAGCGCCGACGAAGGCTCCAAGGTGGGATCTCGCGGATACAGAAGGTTGCGGCGGTGGAATTAGGTTTTCATGGTCGCCTCTGATGTTTTCGGGGTACATGGGTATATATAGGAGGAAGAAGTAGGTCGGTGGATGCTCGAGGGGCCCACGAGCGTGGGGGGTGCGCAAAGCTGTAGGGGGAGCGTCCGGGCACCCTCGTGGCTGCCTCCCTTGTTTCTTGACTTCCACTCCAAGTCCTCTGGATCACGTTTGTTCCAAAAAGATCTCTCCTGAAGGTTTCATTCCGTTTGGACTCCTTTTGATATTTCTTTTCTTCGAAACACTAAAATAGGCAAAAACAAATAGCAATTTGGGCTGGCCCTCCGATTAGTAGGTTAGTCCCAAAAATGATATAAAAGTGTAAAGCAAAGCCCATAAACATCCAAAACGGGTAATATAATAGCATGGAACAATAAAAAATAATAGATACATTGGATATGTATCAAGCATCCCCAAGCTTAATTCCTTCTCGTCCTCGAGTAGGTAAATGATAAAAACAGAATTTTTGATGTGGAATGCTACCTAGCATAATTCTCAATGTAGTTTTCTTTATTGTGGCATGATTGTTCGGATCCAAATGATTCACGATAAAAGATTATAAAAGATAAAAATAGTAATACTCGAAGCATACTAACAAATAATCATGTCTTATCAAAATAGCATAGCCAAAGAAACCTTATCCCTACAAAATCATATAGTTAGGCCATTCTTCATTTTCATTACACAAAATACTCCCATCATGCACAACCCCGGTTTCAGCCAAGCAATTTGTTCATACTTTTTAACGCGCTTCAGCTTTTTCAACACTTATGCTACATGAGCGCAAGCCATGGACATGGCACTATATGTTGTATATGGTGGTGGTTGTGAAGACAAAAAAGGGAGAAGATAGTATCACATCAACTAGGCGTATCAACGGGCTAATGGAGATGCCCATTAATAGATATCAATGTGAGTGAGTAGGGATTGCCATGCAACGGATGCACTAGAGCTATAAATATATGAAAGGTCAACAAAAGAAAGTAAGTGGGTGTGCATCCAACTCGCTTGCTCACGAAGACCTATATGATTTATATAGTAAGGAAGTGAGCAGAGGGCAATCACATATATGATGTGTCAACTAAGGAGATGGCATTCAATATTGTGTATATGATGTAAAAGCTAAGCATTGCAATACAACATATGCATGATATGAGTAATATAACCCTGCCAAGTTTGAGCATACACCTCAGGGGGATAATAGGACTGGTCATCTGCCTCTGAATCCTCCTCTGAAGAGCTATCTGTAACCAGCAAGATATCTGCTTCAGCAGGTAGCATTGTCTGCTCTGAAGACCTTGTTTTCACTCCAGATTTCTCCATCACCAATTCAAACGGCTGATGCACAGGAAGAGCAGTTGAATATACAAACATTATTGACAAAAGCAATGAGAAATACAAAAAAAGGACGGCGTGATATAATTCACATATATGACGCTTGCCTAAACAGCATGGCATTGCATAATTCACATACATAATGCCTTGCAACAAGATAACATTGCATAATTCACATATATAATGTCTTGCAACAAGATGACATTGCATAATTCACATATATGGTAATTAGACACTAAACAGGTGGCATTCACACAAAGCATGTCTAAACTAAGCAAATGACATAGCAATGCAAGATACCATACGCACGATATGAGCTACATAACCCTGCCAAGTTAGAGCATGCAGCTCGGGGGGGGGGGGATATGACTGGTCATCTGTCTCTGAATCCTCCTCTAAGGAGCTATCGGTAACCAGCAAGAAATGCGCTTTGTCAGATAGCATTGTCTGCTCTGAAGACCTTGTTTCCACTCCAGATTTTTCCATGACCGTGCCGAATGGCGGATGCACAGGAAAAGTAATTGAATGTACTAAAATTGTTGACAAATTTAACACGTAATAAAAAATGATGGTGTCAGGACCCCGACTCGATGTCACATTGATCTAGCCGGTAACACCTCATATCACTTTGCGGCCTCACGCACGGTATTCCCACGGGTGTCGCCTTACCTTTGCCCGGGACCGTTTGCGCCTTTTGGCTCACGTATATGACAGTGTCGCTAGCATCAATATGATAAGGAGCCCGGGCTGACATGACTAGTCGTAAACCAAAAGTGGCACAGACTTACAGGGACAGGCATCCATGACCCAGCTTCGAACGTGTCGGTCATCAGCAAGTGGGTCCGGGCTATAGCACTGGGCTAGCAGGACTCCGGTACTCAAAGCTTGACATTTCCCCGAAGGGACAGACACAGGAACGAAGAAGGACACATGCCGGCCAGCCTAAGTGTTCCAGAGCAGTAGCAAGCTACCATGGCTCAGCGGTAACACTAGGAGACATTTCCTGGTAAGAGAGGCTACTAAAGATAAACAACTAGGTAGTCAGATCCCACACATACCAAGCATTTCAAGCACACACACAATATGCTCGATATGTGCAAATACAACGAAGCATCACAACATGACTCTATGACACAAGTACTTTATTTAAGGCTCAGGGAGCCATACATAACATACACAAAGGTACGGGTCTCACGACCCAACATACAAGTCATACATTCATACAAACCAGCAGCGGAAGTAACTTGTCTGAGTACAGACAACTAGTAAAATAAAAGAGGCTTGGAAAGCCTACTATACTACGTGGTCCTTCACAAGCTCAGGGTCACCACCTGGGTCTTTAGCCTACTCGTTGATGTCAACGTCTACAAAGAACCCATCAGAAGGGGTTGCAGCGTCTTCTGTAAAAATGTAGATTATAGCAACATGAGTACAAAGGTACTCAGCAAGACTTACATCAGATCCTACATACATGCATATTATCAAGAAGGGTTGGTGGGGTTATTGCAGCAAGCCAGCTTTGACTGTTGGCTAGGCTATTCTACGATACTCCAACTTGAAATGGTTTTGCGCACACGAGTCCACTACTCACCACTTCAATACACTACCGAGGATCCACCTCCGTCCTCCTACGGAAGAGCCATCCTCGGCACTCACACTTATCTTGAGGCTTTTAGTAGTTTCCATTTACTTGTCTATGAACTGTATAGGCAACCAAGTAGTCCTTTACCGCGGACGCGGCTATTCGAATAGATCATGTTAACCCTGCAGGGGTGTACTTCTTCATACACGCTCTCACCACTTACCGTCGTTTACACGACATGTACTCGGCAACCTTCAAGCGGAAGCCCAACGTGGGTGTCGGCCACGACCTACCTAATCACCTAAGCCTCCAGTCCAGGTTTATCGCCTATCCAGGTTCCATCCGCAGGGAGTCCGGCCGAGGTTTCCCATACGGCCCCGAACGATGTGAACAGGGTTCCCGAGATACCTAACGGGTATTCGGTACACCCGGCCACGTACCTACCGCATCACAGCCCACCCCTACGGTCAGCGCTGTCCACGGCCTCCAGTAGGCTACAAACACCAGAAACTAGTTGCAACTCCTGGACGGAGAACTAGGGTGAATAAGAAGCCGAGAGGGTCCATTGGTTTCGGGCCCAATGCATGGTAGTAGCTGATTCTTAAATCACACATACAGATCTCAGTGCTTAAGGTCGGCTTCAATGAAACAACCCACCATGTACTCCTACATGGCCTCTCATCGATACCTTTACCAAATCGTGTTCACCACACCACTCCCATTACCGACATAATCATTTCACTCTAGCCCATCACCCAGATGAACCAGACCTGACACGACTCTAAGCATAGCAGGCATAGCAAGGTAGGAACAACACATACATATGGCTCAATCAACTCCTACACATGCTAGTGGGTTTCATCTAGTTACTGTGGCAATGACAGGTCATGCAGAGGAAATGGGTTCAACTACCGTAGCACACAGCAGTTTGAAGCGCGTTGTCTTAATGCAGTAAAAGAGAGCAGGAGCGAGAACATGGGATTGTATAGATATGATCAAATGGTTGGTTGCTTGCCTGATGGTTCGATGCACTGATACGGTTCTTCGTTAGGGTAATCACGGTACTCCTCGGAGGCAGAACCTATCGCAAAGGACACCGATACACAACCATCACCAAACAATGTGCAACAATATGATGCATGCATGAAACATGGCAAAATGAGTGTGTTGGGCTAATGCAACTAAAACCAGAAGGGTTTGAACAAATTTGAATCAAAGATTCAAATTTCAAACTCAAACATGGCCTTTTAAAGTGCTTTTCCTTGTTCTGCTTAAAACATCAATTTAACTTGTTTGATCATGCATGAAAATAGTACAGATGGATAGATTGGATTTTTCTGATCATTTTTCATATATAATTTGTCCAATTTGGAGTTACAGAATAAAAGTTATGAATTTTTGAAGTTTAAATAATATTCTGGAATTTCCTGATTAAAATTAAATCCAGAAATATAAATATTGCGCCAGCATGACGTCAGCATGATGTCAGTGGTCAACTGCGGCTGGCTGGGGTCAAACCTGACGTGTGGGGGCCACATGTCAGTGACAGGGGGGTTTAACAGTAAATTAATCCTAATTAGGGATTAGTGGCGCTGGGGCCCACTGGTCAGTGTCAGGGGGGTTAACTAACAGTGGTTAGCGCTAATCCTAATTAGCTACAGGGCTGGGCCCACCTGTCAGGGACTCAGGGGGGTGTCCTGCCGTGGTCAAGGTGGTCAAACCCACCGGCGACATGACGCCGGCGAGGCCCGAGACGGCGGCGCGGTGCGGAAACGCGCTACAGGGCACGGGCGAGGCCGTGCTTGGGCTCGTTGGAGAGCCCTTGCTCCCGCGCGTCGAACGGTGGTGGTGGCCGAGCCTGGGGTGGCCGGTACCGTCGACGGCGAGCTCGTGAGCGGCGGCCGGAGTTCGGGTGCGGTCGGAATCGGCGTTGCAGGGCGTTAGGGGAAGCGTTGGTGCGTGCTACGTGCTCCTGGTGAGGTGTGGAGCACGATGGTGGGCTCGGCTTCGAGCTACAACGGCTCCAGCCACGGCGGCGACGAGGCACGGCGGCGGCGAGCTTCGGAGCTCAAGGGGGCGGCAGCTACAAGAGGCTAGGGACGACGGGGCAAGGGGAAATCGAGTCAGTGGCTCACCGCGGAGCTGCAGGGATGGTTAGCAGGCTCGGGGACGACTGGTAGCTCCCGATTCGACGACGACGATCTCCGGTGGCCGAGGAGGGGAACGGCGACGTGGGCGGCGATGCAGGGCTTCCGGAGGCCCGTGGAGCGGTGGGGAGGAAGAGGGGGTCGAGGCGGAGCCTCTGGGCTAGTCGGGGGAGCGAGGGGTGGCCGGTGTCGGCTGCTATGGTGAACGGCGGCGACGGTGGTGTTCGGCCGTGTGAGAGAGAGAGCGAGGGAGAGGAGGGAAGAACCGCGGGAGAGTGAGAGAGAACAGGGGGGAGGGCGTGGCGTCGTCCGGGGCATCGAGCGAGGAGGGGAGGGCAGGCAGGCAGGTGAGCAGGTGGCGTGGCGCGGTGGCGCGCGCGCGCGCCGGCCACACTCCCCTCCCTCTGTCGAGGACGAAGACGACAGAGGAGGGAGGCGGGCTGGGCCGCCTGCTGGCTGGGCCGGCCAGCTGGCTGGGCTGCACAGGGAGGAGCCCAGGTAAGCTCCTCCTTTATTTATTTTTGTTTTTCTAATTTCTGACATTTGTTTTTATTTAAATAATATATTAAATCATTTATTTAACTTATGCCAATTTTTGCAGGAGCTAGATATATTATTCCAGAGCTCCTTTATAAATGGCATAATATTTGGACATATATTAATATATATAAATAATATATTTCCAATGCAAATAATTATGCATTAATTCCAAATGCCCAAAATAAATACCTATGAGCTCTTAAAAATATTGGTTTGATTTTTATCTCTGTCCAATATTTTCAGAGAGCAACATGAGCATTTTCTTGGACCTTTTTGGAGAAATTTTTATTTGGATCATTTTCAAAAATGATTCTGAGGGTTTCACAAATCCCCATTTCAAGTTTCTGATGAAAGAGTAGACATGATGCAACACTCTAATGCATGACTAGATAGGGTGTGACAACTCACCCCCACTCAAAAGAATCTCGTCCCGAGATTTGGGTTCCTCCGGGAAGAAGGCGGGATACTCGAGTCGAAGACGATCCTCCCTTTCCCAGGTTGCTTCATCCTCAGAATGGTGCGACCATTGAACTTTGAGAAACTTGATATTATGACGTCGGGTGGTACGTTCGGCCTGATCGAGGATACGAATAGGGTACTCTCGATATGTAAGATTATCTTGGAGATCAAGCGTTTCATGGTCCACTTCACGGATAGGATCCGAGAAGCAACGCCTGAGTTGAGAAACGTGGAAGACATCGTGGACTCTGGAGAGATGCGGAGGTAGTTCCAACTGGTAGGCAACTTCTCCTCGTTTGGCGAGAATGCGAAAAGGTCCAATGTAACGAGGAGCCAATTTGCCTTTGATACCGAAACGATGGGTTCCCTTCAGAGGGGTGACCCGAAGATAAGCCTTCTCGTCAACCTCGAAAGTCATAGCCTTATGTTTTCGGTCATATTGACTCTTTTGACGAGATTGGGCTGTTTTCAACTTTTCACGGACGATACGAACTTGTTCTTCTGCTTCCTGAATCATATCCGGGCCAAAGAATTGTCTTTCCCCGGTCTCTGACCAGTTAAGGGGTGTTCGACACCGTCGTCCATAGAGAACTTCAAAAGGGGCTTTACCCAAGCTAGATTGATAGCTGTTGTTGTAAGCGAATTCGGCAAATGGAAGGCACTTCTCCCAGTCCATTCCGAATGAGATAACAGAGGCTCGAAGCATGTCTTCTAGAATCTGGTTGACGCGTTCCACTTGACCACTCGACTGAGGGTGGAAAGCGGTGCTGAAGGAGAGACGGGTTCCCATAGCATTTTGGAAACTTTCCCAAAATCGAGAGGTGAAAAGACTTCCTCGAGCCGAGTTAATTTCCAAAGGAACACCATGGAGAGACACTATACGGGAGATGTATAAGTCTGCCAGCTGGCTAGCGGTTATACTCTCACGAACAGGTAAGAAATGGGCTACTTTGGAAAGACGATCGACCACGACAAAAATAGCATTATTTCCTCTCTTGGTCCTAGGAAAACCGGTAATGAAATCCATACCAATTTTATCCCATTTCCATTCAGGAATAGCTAAGGGTTGAAGGGTGCCAGCAGGCCGTTGATGCTCTGCTTTTACACGACGACAGACGTCGCAATTAGCAATATACTGAGCAATTTCTCTCTTCATCCTAGTCCACCAGAACCTCTGGCGTAGGTCCTGATACATCTTAGTACTACCGGGATGAATGGTGAGAGGAGATTCATGAGCTTCCTTAAGGATCAATCGCCTCAGGTTTCGCACTTTGGGAACCACTAGTCGATCCCCGAAGTATACGACCCCTTGATCATTAATGGAGAAGCAATTCGCAATTCCTTTCTGAATGTTTCTCCTGATGCGTGAGATTCCCGGATCTACCTTCTGTGCTTTGATAATCTGATCCGTAAGGGTAGGTTTTGCCACCAAGGTGGAAAGAAAACCTTGAGGTACAATGTGAAGGTTAAGCTTCCGAAATTCCTCATGGAGAAGCGGTTGACTTTGTTGTAACATCAGATTGTTACAATAAGATTTACGACTTAGCGCATCAGCCATGACGTTGGCTTTCCCTGGGGTGTAGGTTATTCCTAAGTCGAAGTCTGTGATCAATTCAACCCAACGTCTTTGCCTGAGATTCAGATCCGGTTGGGTGAAAATGTACTTCAGACTTTGGTGATCAGTGAATATCTCGCAACGGTTACCGAGGAGGTAATGTCGCCAGGTTTTAAGTGCATAGACTACAGCTGCAAGCTCTAGATCATGAGTAGGATAATTCTCCTCATGTGGGTGCAATTGCCGTGAAGCGTAGGCAATTACGTGTCGATCTTGCATGAGAATGCAACCTAGTCCTTGTCGCGAGGCGTCGCAGTAGATAACAAAGTCCTTGGAGAAGTCTGGCGGTACCAGTACGGGAGCAGAGGTCAGGCGTCTTTTCAGTTCCTGAAAGCTGTGCTCACATTGTGGAGTCCATTCGAACTTCTTATCTTTCTTGAGGAGTTCGGTTAGAGGTTTAGCAACCTTGGAGAAGTTCTCGACAAAGCGACGACAATAGCTCGCTAAGCCTAGAAAACTCCGAACTTGCTTGACCGATTCGGGTGGAGTCCAATTAAGGACGGCTTGAACTCGCTCAGGGTTAACAGCAATACCTTTACCAGATATTACATGACCCAGATAGGTCACTTCTGACAACCAGAATTCACATTTAGAAAATTTGGCATAAAGGCGATGCTCTCGAAGTTTCTTCAACACTAGCCTTAGATGTTCGGCATGTTCCTCCTCGTTCTTGGAGTAGATGAGTATATCATCGAGGTAAACAACGACGAATTTATCCAAATACTCCATGAAGATTGAGTTCATTAACCGAGAAAAGGTGGCTGGAGCGTTGGTTAAACCGAAGGACATGACGGTGTACTCGTATTGGCCATAACGAGTAACAAAGGCCGTTTTAGGAATGTCCCCGTTTCTGATTTTGATTTGATGGTAGCCCAACCTCAAATCCATCTTGGAGAAGACTGAGGATCCAGCGAGCTGATCATACAGGTCGTTGATCCTGGGAAGTGGATATTTGTTCTTGATTGTGACCAAATTGACAGGTCGGTAATCTACAACCATCCGGTCCGTACCATCCTTCTTCTTGACGAATAGGACGGGGCAAGCCCACGGAGATGAGCTAGGTCGGATGAAACCCTTTTTCAAGGACTCATCGAGTTGTTTCTTAAGCTCGGCTAGTTCTAGGGGTGCCATCTTATAAGGTCTTCTAGCAATCGGAACGGTTGCCGGAATGAGGTCTATTACGAACTCAACATCCCTGTCAGGTGGAACACCTGGCAATTCCTCTGGAAAGACATCCGGGAAATCACGGACTACCGGGATGTCCTCAAGGTCTGGCAAAGGGCTGACGTTAAGAGAATATAATTGTCGCTTGGCTATTCGGGTCAAGACATTGACTATCTTGCCCGAAGGATGGGTGAGTCGAACAGTCCTAGAGAAGCAATCAATCTGGGCATGATGAGCCGACATCCAGTCCATACCCAGAATGATATTAATATCTGAAGATTTAAGGGCTATCAAAGACGCAAGGAAAACAAGTCTGTCGACTTGGATTTCATTTCCATAACTTACCCTAGAGGTCTGCCATCTAGACCCAGGAGTAGAAATTTCCATAGTGGATGGCATGTCACAGAATGCAACGTTATGCAAACGAGCATAATTTTCAGATATAAAAGAATGAGAGGCTCCTGTATCGAAAAGAACAGATGCCGGGTGGCAATTAACAAGAAGCGTACCGAGAACGACGTTGGGATCCTCTTGAGCTTCTTCAGCAGAGATACAGTTGACATGGCCACGTGAGGCGGTGACCGGCTTGGCGTGGAATATTTTTCCTGTCGGCTTGCCACGGCCAACAGCTTTAGCAGACTGGTTGGGGTTGGTCTGGGGACACTCACGCATATAGTGACCAGATTCCCCACACTTGAAACAAGTCAGGGAACTGGTACGTGGAGGAGCATTGTTAGTTGGACCCCCATAGGGCTTGGCTGGAGCAGACTGTTGAACCGGGCGAGGCGCCTGGAAAGATGGCCTTGGTGTGAACCTGGGTGGCAGGGCGGTGTTGGGTACCCACACGCGGCGCTTCCGAGGACCAGCACCGGATGAGGAACCCATGTCACGGCCATGCTTGTGTGTTGCGTCATAGTCAGTCTGACCAGTTTTAGCACTGATGGCTTTGTTGACAAGTTTCTGAAAAGATGTGCACTCATGCAGACGGAGGTCGCGGCGAAGCTCAGGACTAAGGCCCTTACGGAACCTTGCTTGCTTCTTGGCGTCAGTAGAAACTTCCTCGGTTGCATATCGTGCGAGGTTACCAAACTCCCTGCTGTAAGCATCCACAGAAAGTTGGCCTTGGGTGAAACTGCAAAATTCTTCACGTTTACGGTCCATGAGACCCCCCGGAATGTGATGTTCACGGAAAGCCTCGCTGAATTCAGCCCAAGTAGTGACATGGCCCGCCGGGCGCATAGCTACATAATTCTCCCACCATAGACTGGCGGGGCCTTCAAGATGATATGCAGCAAAGGTGACCTTGTCAGCCTCTGCTACCAGCGCGGAACGCAGTTTGTGAGAGATACTGCGAAGCCAGTCATCAGCGTCGAGAGGCTCGACGGAGTGGTGGAACGTGGGTGGATGCAATTCGATAAAATCACTGAGTGACACCACGTTAGTCCTCTGATGGTGTGCTGTGTTCTGTTCAATACGCTCCAACAAACGGTTGGTCTCCCGCTTGTTTCTCTCCGCTTCCATCATAACCTCGGCTAGGGAAGGAGGATGAGGCAGATTTGCATCCCTGACTTCACTGCCTTCGGCCTGCTCTTGAGGAGCAGGGTTAGTGCGCGTGTTGACCATCCTAGGTAAACAAGACAATGATTTAGTCAGGATGATAAAATTCCAACATGGGATACAAAATGTAAGGAATAACTCGGAATGCAAGATGATCATCCGTATGATATGGTAGATACAGAAACTGCTTCTTTTATTCCATCGTCATACACACCATACAGGGTTTAGTACAAGACCAAACAAAGTACTATCACGGTGAAAAGAGGATTACATCTCATCGGAGGCATCCCGAGCTCCTATACATTATTTTTCTACACCTCCGGAAAGAGTACAAACTAGGTCATATCCCACGAGTCACGCAGGACGATAGACGACACAGCTAGTGCGAACTAGTGATACTACCGCTAACTCAGACCGATCCGTAGTAGTCCTCGTAGAAGTCACCTCCATAGCCTGGAAGCTCAACATGATCATCCGGAAACAGACGATCTCGCGGAGCCTGTGGACCATAGGGGCTAGGATGAGGCCTTGGACCAACAGACGGTGGCCTGCGGGGACCGCGAGGTGGGGTGATGCCTCCTACATCACGCCAACCCATCACGTCTGGCAGAGCAGATCTCACAGGATAGAGATCGCGCATATCCGAATATCCAGCTTGCACCGCCGGTGCAAACCGAGTCAAAGTAGCCCAGTGGTCAGCACGGGTATTGAAGAGCTCTAACCTTAAGGCCCGATTTTCACGGTCCTTATCCTCGAGCATCTCAGCAGTGGTGCGAGTCCGTCAATCCTCCTGGGTGGGGTCAGCATAGATAGCCTGGAGATAACCTTGTGCTCCCGGAAGTGATCCTGGCATATACCGGAAATCAGAGTCCCGAAATAGACCAGATCTGACTCGCATGATGGTCATCATAGAGTAGGCGGCGTCCTGCACAGCCATCTCAATAGTAACCCCGAGTCCATAGGAGCAGTGAAGGGGCTCGGTGGATCCAGGATAAGATGGAAATATCCTGACAGTGCAGAGATACTGGCTTTGATTGAAGTCCCGAAATTGCTCTTCGACCGTGTACTCAGGATACCAGCGGTATCCAGCCTCGGTCATTATCCTGACCAACTTGGCAGTATGGCCGGGTACATCTAGGCATCGAGTCAGGCGAACCACTTGATTGAGGTCGCGAGTGGCCATCTGAAAGCACAATCATAATGCAAAGGCATTAGAATTTCTAGCAAAATTTCGGCAGCATAACAGCTGTAAATGCTCAAGAAGGATTTTGAGACATTTGACAAGGATTTCGTACACACTCAACATCATCATATCAAAGTTCTGAATCCATTCTAACAACATAATGTGGTAGTAGAACTGAACTAGGCTTGTATCCATCAAACTTATAAGGTACTACTGATTAGTAACACGTGATCCTGATAGAGAGAACATATCCTAATTCCTTAACCCCCGGTGGAAGAATGGACTGACTCTGATCAGAATGTCATAAGGTAAAGGAGTAAAAAGAGCCTTACGTTCCAACCCACAAACAATTCCCCTACATATAACTAAGAACTTCTAGACTCAACATCGACCAGTTTGGCTTGGAGAACCTACAGGCAGTCCGGCTCTGATGCCAACGCTGTCAGGACCCCGACTCGATGTCACATTGATCTAGCCGGTAACACCTCATATCACTTTGCGGCCTCACGCACGGTATTCCCACGGGTGTCGCCTTACCTTTGCCCGGGACCGTTTGCGCCTTTTGGCTCACGTATATGACAGTGTCGCTAGCATCAATATGATAAGGAGCCCGGGCTGACATGACTAGTCGTAAACCAAAAGTGGCACAGACTTACAGGGACAGGCATCCATGACCCAGCTTCGAACGTGTCGGTCATCAGCAACTGGGTCCGGGCTGTAGCACTGGGCTAGCAGGACTCCGGTACTCAAAGCGTGACATTTCCCCGAAGGGACAGACACAGGAACGAAGAAGGACACATGCCGGCCAGCCTAAGTGTTCCAGAGCAATAGCAAGCTACCATGGCTCAGCGGTAACACTAGGAGACATTTCCTGGTAAGAGAGGCTACTAAAGATAAACAACTAGGTAGTCAGATCCCACACATACCAAGCATTTCAAGCATACACACAATATGCTCGATATGTGCAAATACAACGAAGCATCACAACATGACTCTATGACACAAGTACTTTATTTAAGGCTCAGGGAGCCATACATAACATACACAAAGGTACGGGTCTCACGACCCAACATACAAGTCATACAGTCATACAAACCAGCAGCGGAAGTAACTTGTCTGAGTACAGACAACTAGTAAAATAAAAGAGGCTTGGAAAGCCTACTATACTACGTGGTCCTTCACAAGCTCAGGGTCACCACCTGGGTCTTTAGCCTACTCGTTGATGTCAACGTCTACATAGAACCCATCAGAAGGGGTTGCAGCGTCTTCTGTAAAAATGTAGATTATAGCAACATGAGTACAAAGGTACTCAGCAAGACTTACATCAGATCCTACATACATGCATATTATCAAGAAGGGTTGGTGGGGTTATTGCAGCAAGCCAGCTTTGACTGTTGGCTAGGCTATTCTACGATACTCCAACTTGAAATGGTTTTGCGCACACGAGTCCACTACTCACCACTTCAATACACTACCGAGGATCCACCTCCGTCTTCCTACGGAAGAGCCATCCTCGGCACTCACACTTATCTTGAGGCTTTTAGTAGTTTCCATTTACTTGTCTATGAACTGTATAGGCAACCAAGTAGTCCTTTACCGCGGACGCGGCTATTCGAATAGATCATGTTAACCCTGCAGGGGTGTACTTCTTCATACACGCTCTCACCACTTACCGTCATTTACACGACATGTACTCGGCAACCTTCAAGCGGAAGCCCAACGTGGGTGTCGGCCACGACCTACCTAATCACCTAAGCCTCCAGTCCAGGTTTATCGCCTATCCAGGTTCCATCCGTAGGGAGTCCGGCCGAGGTTTCCCATACGGCCCCGAACGATGTGAACAGGGTTCCCGAGATACCTAACGGGTATTCGGTACACCCGGCCACGTACCTACCGCATCACAGCCCACCCCTACGGTCAGCGCTGTCCACGGCCTCCAGTAGGCTACAAACACCAGAAACTAGTTGCAACTCCTGGACGGAGAACTAGGGTGAATAAGAAGCCGAGAGGGTCCATTGGTTTCGGGCCCAATGCATGGTAGTAGCTGCTTCTTAAATCACACATACAGATCTCAGTGCTTAAGGTCGGCTTCAATGAAACAACCCACCATGTACTCCTACATGGCCTCTCATCGATACCTTTACCAAATCGTGTTCACCACACCACTCCCATTACCGACATAATCATTTCACTCTAGCCCATCACCCAGATGAACCAGACCTGACATGACTCTAAGCATAGCAGGCATAGCAAGGTAGGAACAACACATACATATGGCTCAATCAACTCCTACACATGCTAGTGGGTTTCATCTAGTTACTGTGGCAATGACAGGTCATGCAGAGGAAATGGGTTCAACTACCGTAGCACACAGCAGTTTGAAGCGCGTTGTCTTAATGCAGTAAAAGAGAGCAGGAGCGAGAACATGGGATTGTATCGATATGATCAAATGGTTGGTTGCTTGCCTGATGGTTCGATGCACTGATACGGTTCTTCGTTAGGGTAATCACGGTACTCCTCGGAGGCAGAACCTGTCGCAAAGGACACCGATACACAACCATCACCAAACAATGTGCAACAATATGATGCATGCATGAAACATGGCAAAATGAGTGTGTTGGGCTAATGCAACTAAAACTAGAAGGGTTTGAACAAATTTGAATCAAAGATTCAAATTTCAAACTCAAACATGGCCTTTTAAAGTGCTTTTCCTTGTTCTGCTTAAAACATCAATTTAACTTGTTTGATCATGCATGAAAATAGTACAGATGGATAGATTGGATTTTTCTGATCATTTTTCATATATAATTTGTCCAATTTGGAGTTACAGAATAAAAGTTATGAATTTTTGAAGTTTAAATAATATTCTAGAATTTCCTGATTAAAATTAAATCCAGAAATATAAATATTGCGCCAGCATGACGTCAGCATGACGTCAGTGGTCAACTGCGGCTGGCTGGGTTCAAACCTGACGTGTGGGGGCCACATGTCAGTGACAGGGGGGTTTAACAGTAAATTAATCCTAATTAGGGATTAGTGGCGCTGGGGCCCACTGGTCAGTGTCAGGGGGGTTAACTAACAGTGGTTAGCGCTAATCCTAATTAGCTACAGGGCTGGGCCCACCTGTCAGGGACTCAGGGGGGTGTCCTGCCGTGGTCAAGGTGGTCAAACCCACCGGCGACATGACGCCGGCGAGGCCCGAGATGGCGGCGCGGTGGGGAAACGCGCTACAGGGCACGGGCGAGGCCGTGCTTGGGCTCGTTGGAGAGCCCTTGCTCCCGCGCATCGAACGGTGGTGGTGGCCGAGCCTGGGGTGGCCGGTACCGTCGACGGCGAGCTTGTGAGCGGCGGCCGGAGTTCGGGTGCGGTCGGAATCGGCGTTGCAGGGCGTTAGGGGAAGCGTTGGTGCGTGCTACATGCTCCTGGTGAGGTGTGGAGCACGATGGTGGGCTCGGCTTCGAGCTACAACGGCTCCAGCCACGGCGGCGACGAGGCACGGCGGCGGCGAGCTTCGGAGCTCAAGGGGGCGGCAGCTACAAGAGGCTAGGGACGACGGGGCAAGGGGAAATCGAG
This sequence comes from Triticum aestivum, assembly GCF_018294505.1. NCBI lineage: Eukaryota > Viridiplantae > Streptophyta > Magnoliopsida > Poales > Poaceae > Triticum > Triticum aestivum. The sequence goes on from NC_057801.1 coordinate 191,690,442, forward strand.
TCAGTGGCTCACCGCGGAGCTGCGGGGATGGTTAGCGGGCTCGGGGACGACCGGTAGCTCCCGATTCGACGGCGACGATCTCCGGTGGCCGAGGAGGGGAACAGCGACGTGGGCGGCGATGCAGGGCTTCTGGAGGCCCGTGGAGCGGTGGGGAGGAAGAGGGGGTCGAGGCGGAGCCTCTGGGCTAGTCGGGGGAGCGAGGGGTGGCCGGTGTCGGCTGCTATGGTGAACGGCGGCGACGGTGGTGTTCGGCCGTGTGAGAGAGAGAGCGAGGGAGAGGAGGGAAGAACCGCGGGAGAGTGAGAGAGAACAGGGGGGAGGGCGTGGCGTCGTCCGGGGCATCGAGCGAGGAGGGGAGGGCAGGCAGGCAGGCGAGCAGGTGGCGTGGCGCGGTGGCGCGCGCGCGCGCCGGCCACACTCCCCTCCCTCTGTCGAGGACGAAGACGACAGAGGAGGGAGGCGGGCTGGGCCGCTTGCTGGCTGGGCCGGCCAGCTGGCTGGGCTGCACAGGGAGGAGCCCAGGTAAGCTCCTCCTTTATTTATTTTTGTTTTTCTAATTTCTGACATTTGTTTTGATTTAAATAATATATTAAATCATTTATTTAACTTATGCCAATTTTTGCAGGAGCTAGATATATTATTCCAGAGCTCCTTTATAAATGGCATAATATTTGGACATATATTAATATATATAAATAATATATTTCCAATGCAAATAATTATGCATTAATTCCAAATGCCCAAAATAAATACCTATGAGCTCTTAAAAATATTGGTTTGATTTTTATCTCTGTCCAATATTTTCAGAGAGCAACATGAGCATTTTCTTGGACCTTTTTGGAGAAATTTTTATTTGGATCATTTTCAAAAATGATTCTGAGGGTTTCACAAATCCCCATTTCAAGTTTCTGATGAAAGAGTAGACATGATGCAACACTCTAATGCATGACTAGCTAGGGTGTGACAGATGGCATGATATAATTCACATATAAGATGACTGGCTAACCAGGGTGGCATTGCAAAATTCACATATATGATGCCGGGCTAAACAAGATGGCATTGCATGATTCACATATATGATAAAGAAACTAAACAGATGGCATTGACACAAAGCATGCCTAAACTAAGTAGATGACATCTTTAATGTATACAGTAAGCAATGCAAGGCACCATATGCATGATATTACCAACATCAGCATGCCAAGTTAGAGCGAAGACCTCATGGGGTAAATAGGAGTGGTCTTCTCCTTCTGAATCCCCCTTAGAACAGTTATCTTCCTCTTGATTACGATCTGAAAATGGGTGGAGGGGGGCTGCCTTTGCGCCCACCATGGAGCGACGTCTGCATGAAATTTTATTGCCACGCAAGGCTCGTCTATTTTGCTCTACATGATCAGTTCCATTGTGTACAATAACTCGCATGCATAGGAATAAAACATAGTGAGATTATGTAAGGAGTGCATGCACAAATCCAGAGTGATGGTAGCAAACAGTGGATAGACCCAAAACCGATGATAGCAGGCAGAGAATAGCTTTAGTTAAAAAATAAAGATAATGGCTCCTTTAATGTTTGTTTGCACCCAACATGAAACTCATAGTAGACACCCAAGATTAACCAGATAGTAGACAGAGAGTACTGATTGTTGCCCCAATATGTACCCCACAACCATTTAAAAACTCAGGTTTCAGCATTAGTTTGGACCTGACTCGGAGTCTAATAGGTGAACACGATGATAATGTAGCATGTCATCATATTACGCGATGCATAACGTAAGCAGACATGGAAGAGTGCGACCTCTCTTGCGGACCCGTGTAGTCCTCAAGGTCATCTGCTTAGTTGATGATGGTAATCTAGTTGTCGTGGCTGTCAGCGGCGGGGAAGAAGATCTAAGGCGGCGAAAGATAGTCTGGAGAGCGGATCCCTGCTGTGGTGAACCCTTCCATCGTTGGAGCAGCTGAGCTGGGGTGGAACACAGCACCGCAGGAGCAGGACAAACCACACAAGGTTTTCTTTACACATATCTGTAACAAAATAAATTGAGTAAGGGTTTGTTTGAATTTGAGGATTCTAACAATGCAGGGATAGGAAATAGACATGAATAGGATAGGAATGCATGTGCAAAGCAGAGAATTTAAAAACACAGGATTTCTGCCAATCTGGGTGTTTGATTCACAACAATTGGAAGATCACAGGATGCAAAAAAGCATGGTGAGATTAAGTCAAACCACAAGAAAATGTACGGTTATAATGCTATTATGCTACTATACCTTAGTCTTGTGCTTGATGAATAGGAATATGAAAAGGAGGACAAGTGGAAATTAGAATTCCTACGGTTTTTCTTTCAAGGAGACACTAAAGGAACAAATCCTACAGTTTTCCTTTGCTCCATTTCTTTGCACCAAATTCATGAAAAGTAGTACCATAGGAAACTTTCCAATTCCTATGTTTTTCATTCACTTTTCCTTTCAAGCACTGGTGATTCTAGTAGGCAGGCTTGAGCAAGGAAAATCCTACACTAAAAAATGTTTTTGTGCTACTTCTATTACTTTGGACCCAGGCCACTGCCATACTAGCTCAACTCCTAGGCCCATCGACAAATGCACAGCTCAAACGCGCAGAGATAAATAATGATGGCGTTCAAGAGAGTCCATCACGGATAGCTAAGTTGCCTGGTACCTCACTGCTTGTCATATAGTAGGATAAAATAATCGTATTTCCCGTTACTACGTGTGCTCAGTGGACAATATATATATAACATGTAGAGTAAAAAAGAGATGCAACAAGTGTACAACCTCTTTGGCGAAGCCATGTCGATCTCAGCGTGATTGGGTTGGCCGGTGAGGATGCTCCGGCTGACTTGGCTGTCGGAGGAGGGGAAGAAGATCTTAGGCGTCTAGAGATGGAGCCCGAGGTACTGCTACGCTGTGATGAAGGGTTTCGTCGTTGGAGCCGCTCCGGTGAGTTGTACGACGCCGAGGCTGAAATAGGACAAGAGAGATAACATTAACCTGAGTGGAATTCTAATAGCATCTCCAATACATGACGTAAAATACATAACCACAAAGTGCTAGATGTAAAATACATCAGTCGCTCATCTCTGAACTTAACTGTCGAAACTAAATTTAGGTGTCGAAACTCAACTTAACTGTCGAAACTGAAATTTTGCTATCGTAACTGAATTTTACTGTCGAAACTGAACGCACTAGCAAGGTGAGGCTACATGTCAGTCGAATGACTTTTTCATCTCTGGTCAGTCGATTTTGCAGCCGTTGGATACGAAATCAAGGGCCTGCAGTTCATCTTCAACCTCCACCCCCCTGAGCCGCCAGCCACCAACGGTCAAACAGCAGCCCCCCGCCGCCCACGGCCGGCGGCGCACCACCCCGCCCACCCCAAAAACACTCCCCCCGCCGGTCGTCCGCCGCCCCGGCCATCCCTCTAGGCCCCCCCGTGCCGAGATTTTTCTCCGGCGATCCCCATGCCACCGCCCCACCACCGCCGGCGACCATCGCCCCACCTTGAACCCTAAGATAGATAGTGGGGTACCTCTTCGGCGAGCCCCCCTCCCCGCTGCGGTTGGTTCTTCCTTCACCCCGGCGAGCCACCCCACCCCCTGAAAATCAACTGACCCAAAAGTCGATTCAGTCGACTGAAGTGTAGCTAAATCAGAGCACCATCGCAAGCAAGAGCAAGAGCGAGAGCAACACCGCGAGCAAGAGCAATAGCAAGAGCAGACCAGGCAGGGGACCGAGAGCAAGAGCAGAGCAGCGCGAGCGAGAGCTAAAGAAGCAGCAGCTCCTACCGATGTGGACGTCGCCGCCGAGGGAGCGACACCGTGGAGGAAGTGGCCGGCGATGCCGCCGTGGATGGAGCCACGCCGTGTCGGCTCGGGACCAAGCGCCGGCAGCACCGTGAGATCGAATCAAGAAGAAAATGCGGCGATTAGTGTACAACCTCTTTGGTGGCGCCGATTAGGCCGCAGCTTCATCCGAGGAAACGGTGATGATGATGCTCTTCCGGTGGTGTAGGTGAAGACGATGGTGTGGGAATGGAGGTGGTGCAAAAGACGAGGGTAACATTGGGGCAGCTCCTTGGAGGTGGAGGACGGGGTTGCTGAACCTGCAGGGCGACGAGATCGACGATGGATCCTCATCCGGTACGGTGGATGAGGGACGTCGAGGTGTTGCTGTGGACGACGTCGTCGGGGAAGAGGCTCTGGCTAGGTGGCAGACAGAGGAGGGTGTGGGGCTTCGTCGCGGGTTTTCGCGGCCTTAGTGTATGAATGGGTGGGCAGATGGGATGGGAGGGAGGAACCATGGCTTAGGGGCGCGCTTGTCCGAAATGTGGGGTAAGTTACGAAGGTAACCCCACCGATTTGAGGCGGTTCCTTCGTGTGTTGGGATTTCGCAGGAGGTGGGAGTTTTCCCGCGCGTTGTAATTTCGGAATAGCAAGGCGCGGGTTGATATGGAGGGAGTTGTCGGAGCACAATGAGACAAAGATATATCTTAAATATTTTGGGCTAACAAGGCGTGGGTTGAAGAGGCGGGAGTTTCGCAGCACGATAGACAAAGATGCTAGCTTGAATTTTCGGCATAACAAGGCACGGCTTGAAATTTCAGGAGAACAAGCTTAACGTGTACCAAAAAAAGAAAATTTGCACCTCAACACACACAACACACACACAAACACCATTTAGACTAGAGTAAGGTACACGTGCATTGCACGCATGAGATTTGGCAACCAAATTATGAATAAGTACCACATTATAGCATGTAAGCTTTGAGTCATATATGCATGATGTAGATGTTCTTTAATTCTTATAGTTCATTTCATTCAAAATCATCTAGTTTTTATAAGAAAGCTAATCTATTTTAAGATTCGTGGAATTGTGCGTTGTAAGACATAAAGTAAAAACAAATAATGGCAAATCATGTAGAAAAACATTTGGGCAATTCTGATACGGAAGATTCTAGAACAAAGAAGTGCTTGTGTTTTGATGTTTGTGCATTATGCTTAAGTTCAACCATGGAGTCTTCTAGATTATACATGTGACAAAATCTGGTGGAATCTAGATGATATCCAACGGCCAGTAGTGCTCAAATTTTCCATCTTTGGACCATCGGATTCGCCTCATCCAACGACCATCTTTCAAAGTTAAAGTTACCCACACACAATATAAAAAAATATAAAATATAAAATATATATATAGGGGTATAGATATAGATATGTGACGCGAAAGCCACCCATCATCTCCAATTAGAATAGTGTGTCCATGCACGGATGCGACATGGCCAAATGATGTCTGCCATCGGTATCTCAAATTCAAATCAGTCTGACCTTGTTCAATGTGTATACATTACAACATGCTCCTTTCCAAACCACACCGTGTAGATCTCCGTTATATTCATGCATGCATGGGTTTCAAACATCAGGATCTCTTATTCAAATATTTGAATTCAACTTTACATTGATTATGACCTCACCTAGTCTTTTACACCCACACAGTCGTCTTCTCTTTATAATTGTACCACTAACTTTCTCTCGTGCATGCATGCACACACACTACCAGTCGGCATTATCCATCGCACACATGTAAGCTTTTTCTTCTGGTCGGTCTCCCATGAAGGCACACACCCACACACATCCCCCTCTCCATCATATCGGGCATTCTTTATCTCTCACGCGTGCATGCGCAACGATCGATGTTCCTCTATGTATGTGTGTATATAGCTAGGTGTTTCATAGTTTTCCACACAAACCGATCAATCAATATATCCAGTGAGGTCTCACCCTCTTTACCACGTCCACAAAGATCAATCTATTCCTCTCTATATAGGATTAACATATATAGCTAATACACCCACATTAATTATATCCAACGTCCACCTCTCATCGTCCATGCCTTCCTCTTCATCTCTCAGACGCGCGCACAATGGCATAGACAGGGGGCAGCAAGGGCCCTGCCCCCTAACATCATTATATATCATTGCTAATATGAATGTGATCATTAGACAATTGCTGCTAAAAATTGTTTAAGTTCATGAATTGACCCTCCTCGTAAAGGATTAGTAATGCTTGGCCCCCTAGCTAATATATTTTTCATGGCTCCGCCACTTCGCGCAATAGCACACGTTCTCGACCCCTCTATCTAAATATCGATCTCGCACTTGTGCACTCCTTCATAGTCTCCTTCCACTCGGCCCCTCGCACCATCTTCTAGCCCCCCACCGGATTTTGCCACATGTACAATCTAGAAGACTCCATGGTTGAACTTAAGCATAATGCACAAACCTCAAAACAACAATGGTTCTCTTTTGTTCTAGAATCTTCTGTATCATAACAGCCCAAACTTTTTTCTAGTTGAATTGCCATTATTTGTTTTTACTTCATGCTTTACAACACACAATTCCATGAATCATAAAATAGATTAAGGGCTTCTTTGATTCAAAGGATTCTCAAAGGAATTTTGGAGGATTCTAATCCTTAGGAATTTTTCCTATCTTGGTTGTTTGATTCGTAGGATTATGAACCATAGGAATTTTTCCATATGATTCATTTGCACTAGATTTCATAGGAAACATCCCATCCACTCAAACCTCTTTGATAGAATTCTGCGTTTTTTCTATGCACAATCAAACACTCGTACAATTCTGTAGGATTCAAGACGACATTCCACTATAATCCCATGTTTTTCCTATTCCCGCCTTTTGGAAATCCTATGAATCCAAGAGGCCCTAGATTTTTTATAAAAACTAATTGATTTTGAATGAGATAAACTATAAGAATTAAACGAAGGTCTACATCAGGCATATATGACTCGGAGCTTACATGCTATAGTGTGGTATTTATTCATAATTTGGTTGCAAAATCTGATGCGTGCAATGCACGTGTACCTTACTAGTACTTCGAGCATGTGCAAAACACGTAAATTAGAATTCCAATGGCACGCTACATTCATGAAGCCACGTGGCACATGTGGAGACATTGTCGCGACCTCCTTGTGTGGATTGATCACAGTGATGTGCTGCTGGTTCCAGAAGAATGTACTCGTCCTCCCTGAGCCATACTGTCGGTACATGCATGAAGCAAAGATGTGCACGCACGCCACGCATGCACTCATTCCCTCGCACGCACACACAGGTACACGGGCGGACACAATTTTGTACCAAGATCATCCCATGTGATAATTTGACGCGTGTAAAGTCGTTCACTTCATTGATGGTCAATTAATACAACGCATGCAAATTGAGTGGACGTGAGGGCGGAAGAAAGACATTACTACTCCAATGTGCGCATGCGAGTAGTTAAATCATGGGTTGGTAGTAGTACTTCCATTGGTCTCCTTCATATTGTGTGCCAATTTTTGACAGTAACATAATATTTACGCATTTGAGCAGTGTAGTCTACTTGAAATTTATGTTCCACTAAACTCATCGGGCGGCATTTCGGGCCTAGAAACCAAAACCATCAATTAATCTTTACCTTGTTCCCATCCCATTCGAAAGCCTGCTCACACCTACTAGTACGTACCAAACATGAGCATGTTCCCGCTATGCAGGTATTAGTACTAGTGCTAGTACTTAGGTTATAAAAAGGGGAACTACCTAACCAAAAATTACTCTACCTTTCCTCCACATAAGTGCTTCTTCTTCGTCTGTCCTTGCCATGGCCGGTGAGCAGAGCTCTAGGTCGAGAACTACTCGTAACAAGGGAGCGGCAACCAAGGCTGCGGAAAAAAAGAGAGGGCTCGCTGCCACGCAGAGACCTCGAAAGATCTCTCATGGGCATGCAATGGCTCCCAGGAGCTCCCTAGCCGCGGAGGCGAACATGCCGAGCCGGCGGTGCTGGAGTCGTCATCCCTTGACGGCATGCCCGATTAGCTCAATAAGCACCTCAACAACCAGAAGGAGTTCATCCAAGGCTTGGTGGAGCTGCTGAAAGAGAGCCTCGATGACATGCCCGCTGAGCTCAATAAGCAGGGGGAGTTGACCGCCGTCTTGGTGATGCTGCTGAAGAAGAGCATTGCCTCGGAGAAGAAGGTGACTGACGAAATCCTGCAATTCAGGAGGACAAGGCAAAGCTCTGCCACGAGCTCGACCTGTTGAAGGAGAAGAACGCTGGCTGGAAGAAGCTGCATGACAATAGTAGTTCCACGATGAAGATACTGCAGGCCCTCGTCATGGAACAGAAGGAGGAGTTGCCGAAGCTCCTCATCAAGCACCGGCTGCTATCAAGGTACGTAATGCGGCCGTGGAACAGATGATGAAGGCTCGCGTCGAGAAATCCCGCGTCTTGGACAAAATGAAGAAGATGGCGGAGGAGACGCGCAAGGAGATGGAGGTCGTGGAGGTGATGAAGAAGCAGTTACAACTCCGCGGCGAATTAGATCATTTGGGGTGATAATCTTCCTTCTTCTTTTGCTCCTGTGTTTCATCTTTTGCTTCGGGTGTTTCACCACACATGTCACGTTCTCTGCGAGGCATGAATAGAACAATGCTTTTTTGAGGGAATGAATAGAACAATGCTAACAATGAGATGACTAGCAAATTAGATCATTTTTATCGCCATGTGGCACTGGGCTGCCGTGTTTCATGCTCCTCCGTCGTAGTACTACTCCAGTGGAAAACTTGAGTATACCGCACGGTTCTTTGCTCCTCCTCAGGTCGTCGGCGCATTTATACGAGTAGTCAAATCACAAGGCCCCGCCTTCCAGCAGTAATGAGCCGTCAAATCACAAAGGCCCTCGCCTCTCTTGAAACCGACCAAGCTAGACTTCCCCGCCCTCTAGCCTTTTAAAAAATGTATAATTTTGTACAATAGTAGTATCGATGGATTGCGCCATGGAGCAAAACTTGAAATTAAAAAAAAGGTGGTACATATAGAGAGCGCTCGTCGCCAAATTATGCATATAGTAGTATTAAAAAGGCTAGTCACAATAATGGTGTCCAGCACAACCCACCCCTCAAATAAAACTAAGCATCCTGGAATTCTTTGACAAAACTAAGCACCCTGAAATTCTTTGACAACTAAACTGCTGGCTATATGATGTTGGCCATATATATTGTACGTATATAATGTGAAGAAACGAGTGTTAGTACTATACCAACTAAAAGATGAAATGTAAGAAATACTAGTATGTACATACTGAAGAGTTAAAGTAACAAGAAGAAACATAACATAGTTCTGCTGGGGGCTCAGCACAACACACCCCTCAAATTAAACTAAGAAGACCTGAAATTAAACTATGCAACTAATCCGGTAGACACTGCATTAGAACCACCATGAGCAACGACACTGCCACCTTACTCGGAGTCCACGTCCATGTCCTCGACTTCGTCCTTGTCCCTCTTCCTCTTGGCCGATATTTCTTTGCTTGAACCGCACACTTGGATCTTGCTCTTCATCCAACCCTTGTAGATATTGAGACAAAGGTACCCATCCATTGCAGCATAGTGGATGTGGTCTATATCTAGTACATTCCGCTGCCATGCATAATGATGAAACGTGTATTGAGGTTTCTCCAGTTTACCGTACGAAGGATGAACCATGGCTCCTGCCAGGGTCAGCATTGAAGGCTGGCCGCCGGAGGGCAGCGGCCGATTCTTCTAGAGGTCGAAGGGGTTGCCTACAACAAGGCCTATCCGACCCAGGACATCTTTGTCATTCGTAAAGTCTACAGTAACGAATTTGACTAGGTTGCTCTTGAGGAAGTTCTTAAAATCTAGGCATTCAACGTCGGCATGGCATACGTGGTAGACCAAGCATAAGTCATGCACCGAAACCTGGATCACGGTGGGCTTCTTCCTCTCTTTGTCCTTTAGATCCTTCTCTCGTCCCAGGACTATGGTGTACTCAACATCTAGCCCAGCGACCCACTCATCATCTGAGTTTTCAAACATGCGTCTAAAGCGAGAAAGGCATCCTTTCACCGTCGTGGAAGAATGGGTGTAGATGATGTCGAACTCCTCGTCGGTGATGGTTCTAACCTTGTACTCACTGCCGATCATGGATATTTGGGACGCCATGGATTTGGGAGGAGGGTTAGGTTTAGTGGAACTACCGTAATGTGAAAGGACGGGACGACTAGGAGCGAACCGCAGTAATATTAAAGGACGTGTGGGGACGAGTAGGAGCGAACTACCAGCATGCGAACGGCAGGTTAGTGGCTTTCCATTCTCCCATGATACCAGCTTCCGAGAGCCCTTGGATCTGAGATCGAACGGTTGCATGGCATGATTCTAGACCTATGGGTGAATATCCTATCCTAGAGGGTTATTTTGCAAACTTTCAGCAACTTAGCATGCGACCGTTTGATCTCAGATCCAAGGGCTACCAGCAGCCCGTATCATGATCGCGCCTACCACGACCATTGCGTCGCTCGCGTGGTAGCGCCCTTGGTGATTTAACATGGTGCGTTAGGCTATCTGATGTTGGCATGTCATACATAGTCATCACTTAGTCACTCATAATACAACAAGGTTAGCTATAAGGTTGGCTATAAGTGTATTTTTTTACTTCTCTCTATCTCTTTCTTCGTACTCCCTCCGTCCCATAATATAAGAACTTTTTTGACACTAGTGTAGTGCCAAAAACATTCTTATATTATGGGACAGAGGGAGTAGTATTTATTGCATTTGCCAAGGAGTGACCTCTTCCAATGAAATGCTGTGCTTATTAGTTTTTTGTTGCTAAGTTTGCTTCATTTAATTAGCTATAGACTCAAAATTGTCTTTTCACCTAGGTACACGTGCTTAGCACCCTTTCTTCCTTGGGTCACCAAACTAGTCTCTCTCTTCTTGATTAACTTGCCACATCAGACTTTATGCCTATGTGGCAAGCTTAGCACCTGTAGGAGCAAGTAAGTACAATAGTGCGCTTTACATGGCATTTTTGCAAATGTGGAGAAAATAGAGGCAAGGAAAAAGTGGAGAAGTGGGCTCTCATGCAAGAGCCAGCCTCTACTACATGGTGGAGCATTGGGAGTGGCACCTATATGGAGGTGGTCAGGAATCGGGAGACTCACACCGGTCGTAGCGCCATAGTTAAAATGATAATGGCAAGTCAAATCACGGGGCCCCACCTGTCCAACAGTAACTCACTATCAAATCACACAGCCCTATGTTTGCAGCAGCCTACTCCCTCATCTTCTCGCGTCTATGTCGAACCGACTAGGCGGAACTGCCCCGCCTACCACACAGGAAAAGCCCCGCCCTCGACTTTCAAATAGTACAGTATACTAATTTTGTATCCATGGATTGCGCCATGGACCAAAGCCTCTAGAAAACGGCGGTACACATGTACGGAGTATACAGCACGCCCGTCGCGTTTGCATCGCACCCCAGACGGTCGGTCGGTCTGGCACGCTGCTCTCCGAATGGAATGCGCGTCATATTGCGTTTGCACACACATGTGGGACCGCAATTGAGAACCGACCATAGGCACACTCCCCGGCCCCACAAGTCGGGTGACTTAATAGAAGAGGGAGACGAGCGATAGTACTAGAGAAGTGTTGTACTATGTTGGTGCCTGGACGATCCCTGCAAGACACGGAAGATCAGTTCGTCCATGCATGTGACCAGACTCCAGCAGACATGCCTGGATTGGCTATCGCCTACATATCATGCAGGCTGTGTTGTACATGGTTGTAGTTGTGGTGAGAAATCTTAAAAAAGGTTTCTTGTCATCTCACAAAATTAGGTGTCATGTGCTTCGGATCACTGCAAGGGTTAAACAACAACAACTGAGTTGGGCTAGTCATTGGGGGCACATGCACAAAGACTACTCTGCTGCCATCTAGGTCAAGCCGGGTATGTTAATTAGGACATCTATCGACGGACCCCTTTTCTATGAGTTTATCTTTAATTTGAGCTTTGTTCCTCGTCTAGTTTGTCCGTCGGCATTCATGTTATCTCCTTTGGGCAGTAAGGTTATGATTTCTTGTCATGTGGCATTTTTTCGTGTTATATGTTATAATCCGGTGCTTCAGATCAAAATGACGAGAAACGCACCTCTGGGCCACGTTCATGAAGACTTCTCGACAGTCATTGATGAGGTCAAGCCGGCTCCGGTAGTCAAAAGAAAACTAGTACTCCACTATATAGGCAGGAGCCTCCGTGCTTGCTTGCTAGTGTTGCTCTCTTCACACTGTCTCATCCTCTCTAGATCTAAACACGACAGAGGTGGCCACTCTCTCTCTCTCTCTCTGCTCACCGCTGGTCACAGATCCAGCCGGATCCTCTCCGCCGGGGAAGGTGAGAAGGTGCAATGTTCAGGCGGTCGTCCTCGGCAACGGCTCTTACCCACGCTGGCACATCCCGATCAGCCTACCTTGCCATTCTCTCCCAAGCACTGCTGGCGAGGGAGGGCCTCTGACCCCTTCTTCCTCGCTGCCATAGTGTGGGCAGATCCGGCCTCCCGCCGCCCACCTAGCGACATCTCGGCGACCATCAGGTATAACTTCCTTCGAAACCGGCCTTGCTCTACTTCCCGAGCTCCTGACGTCGCTGCATTTGTATCTTTTACTATTTCTCAGGCCCCCTCGTAGATAGGATCGATCGGCTATTCTAAAACCACCTATTTTTTACGTTTAAGAGGTAAAACTAGTTCATGCACTCGAATCTAGTACTACTTCGTTCAAACAAGGAAGAAAGGGGTGGGGGTGGGGGAGGATTTGTTACCTGAATCTAGGACTTGGTCGAAAGAGGAAATAATGGGGGCGAAAAGTAGCAGAGACTGGCTATCCAACTGGTCTCTAGGTCTAATAGGGAAATAAAGGGAAACGTAGTACAAACTCAATATAAACCCGATCTATTGGTTGAAAAAGGAAAGAAAGTGGGGACTGGGGGACAAGTCAACAGAGTAAGTGCAGCACAAGATTTGCTAGCCTCACACAGTATAAGGTGGCTATATCGAATAAAAATGGGACCAACTCATATATCCTGTTCTGATGTTTGTTGCCCCGAGCCACTCTTATGTAATGCCACTGGTAAAATGTAGCAGTCGCACTATTAAAAGTAAGGACATGTTAAACCAATGTTGTTTTCAATGGAATGCCTCCAGTAATATGAATCAATGGCACTTTTTTACATGTCCTTCTAAATTTCCCATTAAGATAAGTTGGTTCTTTTCGTTAGAAATGCAACTATCCAGGTCCGCCTACTCTCCCATGCCCAAAGTAATGTCATATTTAACGGTTGTCATAGTTAATACTAATGCCCATGCTAATATCTAGCAATGCCACTGCTTTAGAAAGTGCTACTGTCCTTGTAGGATTGCCATTCAGATAAGGAACATGCTTCTTTTCATTTGATGCATGTTTCATCACTTGTTAGTCACCCTCCTTTCCACCTTTTTTGTGCAAACAGAGATATACATTTCACGCTCGATCTTAGTTGAACTGCACAAATGATATCCAAATTATAGTTGAACATTCCAGGAGCTTCACAACCAACCTTGATGTTGCTCAATTTTATTGCAACTAATGAAGAAGAAGCTCTTGTGGGTTTCGTTTTCTGATGGAAATGGAACCGGGGCTGGAGTCATTTTCTTAAAAAAATTGAAGAAGAAGCTGCTAGCTCACGGGACATTGCTTCATTTTAGGTGAACTGTGCCAAAAGGTCCCATGAATTGAATCATCCATGCTGGTGACTGAAAAGAGCCAGCTTTAGCATCCCAGTGTAAGCACCCCCGGCCTCCATCATTGGGACGCACGGTACACCTTGTTTGCCACCTGCTCGACCCTAGTGTCACTGATAAAATGAAGTAATAATACAGTTAAAATAGAGCGAGTGTTCTCTCTATCATTTCATTTCCAATGTAGATAAAGAAAATGCTTCTCTTTGTTAATGTATGTTTCATCAACTAGTCCCATTGTTAATGCTTTAGCGTTTCTGCAAACTAGGGTGCTTAATTTTAGTTGATGTGTACAAAAATAGAGATTTGAATGTCTCAAGGCGCCTCCTTGTGCTACCGCAGTACACTGATGTTCATCACTGGCAAAAGGTGTATCTGGGAGACTTGGGACGATTTCCAGTATGAGGCGTACCGTATGAGGCGTCGCAGGGCCCATCTCGCCCTCGCAGCATGGCATACTATGATACTATCGCAATATTTTCTTCTATTTATTTTGTGTGTTTCATCAACTAGTGCCACGATAATGTAATCATGCTTTTTCATTATGTGTGCAAACAGGGTTATTCAGCTGCATTTTGGTGGAACTGCACAAATGTACGTATGGAACCAGCATATATGCAGAGTGTGAGGTGTGCCAAGTAAAAATTACCGACACCAACCATGTTGCATGCACGCATTGGCATCCACCACCACCAGTGGGACGTATGGCACTCTCTGTGGACGGATCTTTCTCGGCAGCAAATCCTCTAACCAAATACTAGTAGCTTATATTGGCAGTTTTCTAGGGAGTACTCTTTTCTAAAAGAAGCACCAATCTATTTTTCTTTATTTGTATACTGTGTCACAACTCTGACGCAAAGGTCCAGAGCTATTTTAGGGTGATTGATGTAGTACTCAGAGACTGATTGTAAGCATGATTTTCATTAGCTGCCACACTGATTGTAAGCATGAGTAGGTGGAAGATTAGGTTAGTGCAAAGCTTACCTTAAACCCTACCGCCGCCGTTGAAACGAGGCGAGCATCGAGGGAACCATGGATAATGGCGGGGAAGCGACGTCACGCCATCCGGCCTCGTCTTGCGGTGGGAGAACGAATACTCCTGTCGCTTTGGCTGGCTCTGCACCCTCACGAATGGTGCAACATACTCGATCGATTCATTATCCTCTGGGTGCTCGACCTTTGACCTATACGCCCTCCACCTCCGCCTTACTGTCGCCTCGGGCAAATTTGTCTACTCCATCGCCCAGAGGAGATACTCGATGAACTCGGAGGACTGCGGCGTGGCTGCCGCCGAGGAGTACATGTACATCGCCGCCCTCATCGCTGCCGTCTCGCTCTTTCGCATACATTGCCACATGGCCCGCACCATCCTCGAAATCTCCCACTCATTGTCAAACCAAGTAAGGATCTCCTTCAACCTGGCTAACTTTGCCTGGTCGCCGCCGGCGATCTGCCTGATTCGCTGCTACATCCTATCCATAGATATCCTTTTGATTGGTCCGGTGCTAGCTTTGGAAGATGGGAGGAGAGACGGTGGTCTTGCAATAGAGAAGAGGGAGAGGCGAGATGGTGGTTTTGGAATGGAGATGATGGAGAGGAGAGGAGGTGGTTTTGCAATGGAGAAGATCAGAAGAGGGAGAGGCGAGACAGTGGTTTTGGAATAGAGATGATGGAGAGAAGAGGAGGTGGTTTTGCAATGTGGAAGAGGGAGAGGAGCGTGCGGCAGCGATTTAGGATTGGACGAGAGGGCCGGCGCGCTATGACAGTGTCACATCCTAGTTAGCCATGCATTAGAGTGTTGCATCATGTTTACTCTTTCATCAGAAACTTGAAATGGGGATCTGTGAAACCCTCAGAATCTTTTTGAAAATGACCCAAATAAAAATTTCTCCAAAAGGGTCCAAGAAAATGCTCATGTTGCTCTCTGAAAATATTGGACAGAGATAAAAATCAAACCAATATTTTTAAGAGCTCATAGGTATTTATTTTGGGCATTTGGAATTAATGCATAAATATTTGCATTGGAAATATATTAATTATATATATTAATATATGTCCAAATATTATGCCATTTATAAAGGAGCTCTGGAATAATATATCTAGCTCCTGCAAAAATTGGCATAAGGAAATAAAATGATTTAATATTTTATTTAAATCAAAACAAATGTCAGAAATTAGAAAACAGAAAATAATTAAAAGCGAGAAGCTTACCTGGGCTCCTCCCTGTGCAGCCCAGCCAGCTGGCCGGCCCAGCCAGCAGGCGGCCTAGCCCACCACTGCAGCCCTCCGTCGTCTTCCTCCCCTCGCCCCGAAGCTGCTGCGTGCTCGCACGCGCACGGCCGCGCGGCCACCTCCTGCTTGCCGACGAGCTCCTGGCCGCGTGGACGACTCCCGCAGGCCGTCCCGATCCCCCCTGCTCTCTCTCACTCTCCCGCGGCTCTTCCCTCCTCTCCCTCGCTCTCTCTCTCACACGGCCGAACACCACCGTCGCCGCCGTTCGCCACAGCAGCCGTCTCCGGCCACCCCTCGCTCCCCCGACTAGCTCAGGAGCTCCGCCTCGACCCCCTCTTCCCTCTCCACCGACCCACAGCTCTCCGGAAGCCCTGCAACGCTGCCACGTCGCCGTTCCCCTCTTCGGGCTCCGACCATCATCGCCGTCGAATTCGCCGTCTCCAGCGCGTCTCCGAGCCCGCTTCGACGCCCACTGCAACCGCGGTGAGCCCCCGAGTCGTTTCCCCCTTCTCCCCTGGTCTCTTCCGACCTCTAGGCCGTAGCCCCACCTTGGCCGAGAGCTCCACGCCGCCGGCGATGTCGCCGTCGTGGCCACGGTCACCGTAGCACCCAACCGAGCACACTATCGTGCTCCACACCTCACTAGGAGTACGCAGCATGCACCAACGCCTCCCCAAACCCTCTGCAACACCGATCCCGACCGCACCCGAACTCCGGCGGCCGCAGCCGAGCTCGCCGCCGTCGATTCCGGCCACCCCAGGCCCAGCCACGGCCACCGTTCGACGCGCGGGAGCAAGAGCTTTCCAACGAGCCTAAGCACGGCCTCGCCCGTGCCTTGTAGCGCGATCCCGCGTCGCGCCGCCGTCTCGGGCCTCGCCGGCGTCATGTCGCCGGTGGGTTTGACCCACTTTGACCACGGCAGGACACCCCCTGAGTCCCTGACAGGTGGGCCCAGCCCTGTAGCTAATTAGGATTAGTGCTAACCGCTGTTAGTTAACCCCTTGACACTGACCAGTGGGCCCCAGCGCCACTAATCCCTAATTAGGATTAATTTAAACCTGTTAAACCCCCCTGTCACTGACGTGTGGCCCCCACACGTCAGGTTTGACCCCAGACAGCCGCAGTTGACCACTGACGTCATGCTGACGTCATGCTGGCGCAATAATTATAATTTCTGGATTTAATTTTAATCAGGAAATTCCAGAATATTATTTAAACTTCAAAAATTCATAACTTTTATTCTGTAACTCCAAATTGGACAAATTATATATGAAAAATGATCAGAAAAATCCAATCTATCCATCTGTACTATTTTCATGCATGATCAAACAAGTTAAATTGATGTTTTAAGCAGAACAAGGAAAAGCACTTTAAAAGGCCATGTTTGAGTTTGAAATTTGAATCTTTGATTCAAATTTGTTCAAACCCTTCTGGTTTTAGTTGCATTAGCCCAACACACTCATATTGCCATGTTTCATGCATGCATCATATTGTCGCATATTGTTTGGTGATGTTTGTGCATCACTGTCCTTTACGACAGGTTCTGCCTCCGAGGAGTACCGTGATTACCCTAACGAAGAACCGTATCAGTGCATCAAACCATCAGGCAAGCAACCAACCATTTGATCATATCGATACAATCCCATGTTCTTGCCCCTGCTCTCTTTTACTGCATTAAGACAACGCGCTTCAAACTGCTGTGTGCTACGGTAGTTGAACCCATTTCCTCTGCATGACCTGTCATTGCCACAATAACTAGATGAAACCCACTAGCATGTGTAGGAGTTGCTTGAGCCATATGTATGTGTTATTCCTACCTTGCTATGCCTGCTATGCTTAGAGTCGTGTCAGGTCTGGTTCATCTAGGTGATGGGCTAGAGTGAAATGATTATGTCGGTAATGAGAGTGGTGTGGTGAACACGATTTGGTAAAGGTATCGATGAGAGGCCATGTAGGAGTACATGGTGGGTTGTTTCATTGAAGCCGACCTTAAGCACTGAGATCTGTATGTGTGATTTAAGAATCAGCTACTACCATGCATTGGGCCCGAAACCAATGGACCCTCTCGGCTTCTTATTCACCCTAGTTCTCCGTCCGGGAGTTGCAAGTAGTTTCTGGTGTTTGTAGCCTACTGGAGGCCGTGGACAGCGCTGACCGTAGGGGTGGGCTGTGATGCGGTAGGTACATGGCACGGTGTACCGAATACCCGTTAGGTATCTCGGGAACCCTGTTCACATCGTTCGGGGCCGTATGGGAAACCTCGGCCGGACTCCCTGCGGATGGAACCTGAATAGGCGATAAACCTGGACTAGAGGCTTAGGTGACTAGGTAGGTCGTGGCCGACACCCACGTTGGGCTTCCGCTTGAAGGTTGCCGAGTACATGTCGTGTAAACGACGGTAAGTGGTGACAGCGTGTATGAAGGAGTACACCCCTGCAGGGTTAACATGATCTATTCGAATAGCCGCGTCCGCGGTTAAGGACTACTTGGTTGCCTATACAGTTCATAGACAAGTAAATGGAAACTACTAAAAGCCTCAAGATAAGTGTGAGTGCCGAGGATGGCTCTTCCGTAGGAAGACGGAGGTGGATCCTCGGTAGTGTATTGAAGTGGTGAGTAGTGGACTCGTGTGCGAAAAACCATTTCAAGTTGGAGTATCGTAGGATAGCCTAGCCAAGAGTCAAAGCTGGCTTGCTGCAATAACTCCACCAACCCTTCTTGATACTATGCATGTATGTAGGATCTGATGTAAGTCTTGCTGAGTACCTTTGTACTCATGTTGCTATAATCTACATTTTTACAGAAGACGCTGCAACCCCTTCTGATGGGTTCTATGTAGACGTTGACATCAACGAGTAGGCTAAAGACCCAGGTGGTGACCCTGAGCTTGTGATGGACCACGTAGTATAGCTAGGCTTTCCAAGCCTCTTTTATTTTACTAGTTGTCTGTACTCAGACAATGTACTTCCGCTGCTGGTTTGTATGACTGTATGACTTGTATGTTGGGTCGTGAGACCCGTACCTTTGTGTATGATATGTATGGCTCCCTGAGCCTTAAATAAAGTACTTGTGTCGTAGAGTCATGTTGTGATGCTTCGTTGTATTTGCACATATCGAGCATATTGTGTGTATGATTGAAATGCTTGGTATGTGTGGGATCTGACTATCTAGTTGTTTATCTTTAGTAGCCTCTCTTACCGGGAAATGTCTCCTAGTGTTACCGCTGAGCCATGGTAGCTTGCTACTGCTATGGAACACTCAGGCTGGCCGGCATGTGTCCTTCTTCGTTCCTGTGTCTGTCCCTTCGGGGAAATGTCACGCTTTGAGTACCGGAGTCCTGTTAGCCCGCTACAGCCCGGTTCACCGGAGTCCTGCTAGCCCAGTGCTACAGCCCGGACCCATTTGCTGATGACCGACACGTTCGGAGCTGGGTCATGGATGCCTGTCCCTGTAAGTCTGTGCCACTTTGGGTTTACGACTAGTCATGTCAGCCCGGGCTCCTTATCATATGGATGCTAGCGACACTATCATATACGTGAGCCAAAAGGCGCAAACGGCCCCGGGCAAAGGTAAGGCGACACCCGTGGGAATACCGTGCGTGAGGCCGCAAAGTGATATGAGGTGTTACCGGCTAGATCGATGTGACATCGAGTCGGGGTCCTGACAGTGTTGGCATCAGAGCCGGACTGCCTGTAGGTTCTCCAAGCCAAACTGGTCGATGTTGAGTCTAGAAATTCTTTAGTTATATGTAGGGGAATTGTTTGTGGGTTGGAACGTAAGGCTCTTTTTACTCCTTTATCTTATGACCTTCTGATCTGAGTCAGTCCATTCTTCCACTGGGGGTTAAGGAATTAGGATCTGTTCTCTCTATCAGGATCACGAGTTACTAATCAGTAGTACCTTATAAGTTTGTTGGTCACAAGCCTAGTTCAGTTCTACTACCACATTATGTTGCTAGAATGGTTTCAGAACTTTGATATGATGATGTTGAGTGTGTACGAAATCCTTTGTCAAATGTCTCAAAATCCTTTTTGAGCATTTACAGCTGTTATGCTGCCGAAATTTTGCTAGAAATTCTAATGCCTTTGCATTATGATTGTGCTTTCAGATGGCCACTCGCGACCTCAATCAAGTGGTTCACCTGACTCGATGTCTAGATGTACCCGGCCATACTGCCAAGTTGGTCAGGGTAATGACTGAGGCTGGATACCGCTGGTATCCCGAGTACACGGTCGAAGAGCAATTCCGAGACTTTAACCAAAGCCAGTATATCTGCACTGTCAGGATATTTCCATCTTATCCTGGATCCACCGAGCCTCTTCACTGCTCCTATGGACTCGGGGTTACTATTGAGATGGCTGTGCAGGACGCCGCCTACTCTATGATGACCATTATGCGAGTCAGATCTGGTTTATTTCGGGACTCTGATTTCCGGTATATGCCAGGATCACTTCCGGGAGCACAAGGGTATCTCCAGGCTATTTATGCTGACCCCACTCAGGAGGATTCACGGACTCGCACCACTGCTGAGATGCTCGAGGATAAGGACCGTGAAAATCGGGCCTTGAGGTTAGAGCTCTTCAATACCCGTGCTGACCACTGGGCCACTTTGACTCGGTTCGCACCGGCGGTGCAAGCTGGATATTCAGATATGCGCGATCTCTATCCTGTGAGATCTGCTCTGCCGGACGTGATGGTTTGGCGTGATGTAGGAGGCATCACCCCACCTCGCGGTCCCCGCAGGCCACCGTCTGTTGGTCCAAGGCCTCATCCTAGCCCCTATGGTCCACAAGCTCCGCGAGACCGTCTGTTTCCGGATGATCATGTTGAGCTTCCAGGCTATGGAGGTGACTTCTACGAGGACTACTACGGATCGGTCTGAGTTAGTGGTAGTATCACTAGTTCACACTAGCTGTGTCTTCTATCGTCCCGCGTGACTCGTGGGATATGATCCAGTTTGTACTTTTCCGGAGGTGTAGAAAAATAATGTATAGGAGCTTGGGATGCCTCCGATGAGATGTAATCCTCTTTTCACCGTATTAGTACTTTGTTTGGTCTTGTACTAAACCCTGTATGGTGTGTATGACGATGGAATAAAAGAAGCAGTTACTGTATCTACCATGTCATACGGATGATCATCTTGCATTCCGAGTTATTCCTTACATTATGTATCCTATGTCGGAATTTTATCATCCTGACTAAATCATTGTCTTGTTTACCTAGGATGGTCAACACGCGCACTAACCCTGCTCCTCAAGAGCAGGCCGAAGGCAGTGAAGTCAGGGATACAAATCTGCCTCATCCTCCTTCACTAGCCGAGGTTATGATGGAAGCCGAGAGAAACAAGCGGGAGACCAACCGTTTGTTGGAGCGTATTGAACAGAACACAGCACACCATCAGAGGACTAACGTGGTGTCACTCAGTGATTTTATCAAATTACATCCACCCATGTTCCACCACTCCGTCGAGCCTCTCGACGCTGATGACTGGCTTCGCAGTATCGCTCACAAACTGCGTTCTGCGCTGGTAGCGGAGGCTGACAAGGTCACCTTTGCTGCATATCATCTTGAAGGCCCCGCCAGTCTATGGTGCAAGAATTATGGAGCTATGCGCCCAGCGGGCCATGTCACTACTTGGGCTGAGTTCAGCGAGGCTTTCCGTGAACATCACATTCCGGAGGGTCTCATGGACCGTAAACGTGAGGAATTCTGCAATTTCACCCAAGGCCGACTTTCTGTGGATGTTTACAGTAGGGAGTTTGGTAATCTCGCACGATATGCAACCGAGGAAGTTTCTACTGACGCCAAGAAGCAAGCAAGGTTCCGTAAGGGACTTAGTCCTGAGCTTCGCCGCGACCTCCGTCTGCATGAGTGCACATCTTTTCAGAAACTTGTCAACAAAGCCATCAGTGCTGAAACTGGTCAGACTGACTATGACGCAACATGCAAGCATGGCCGTGATATGGGTTCCTCATCCGGTGCTGGTCCTCAGAAGCGCCGCGTGTGGGTGCCCAACACCGCCCTGCCACCCAGGTTCACACCGAGGCCATCCTTCCAGGCGCCTCGCCCCGTTCAACAGTCTGCACCGGCCAAGCCCTATGGGGGTCCAACTAACAATGCTCCTCCACGTACCAGTTCCGTGACTTGTTTCAAGTGTGGGGAATCTGGTCACTATATGCGTGAGTGTCCCCAGACCAACCCCAATCAATCTGCTAAAGCTGTTGGCCGTGGCAAGCCGACAGGAAAAATATTCCACGCCAGACCAGTCACCGCTCCACGTGGCCATGTCAACTGTATCTCTGCCGAAGAAGCTCAAGAGGATCCCAACGTCGTTCTCGGTACGCTTCTTGTTAATTGCCACCCGGCATCTGTTCTTTTCGATACAGGAGCCTCTCATTCTTTTATATCCGAAAATTATGCTCGTTTGCATAACGTTGCATTCTGTGACATGCCAACCTCTATGGTAATTCAAACTCCGGGATCCAAATGGCAAACTTCTAGAGTAAGCCATGGAAATGAAATCCAAGTCGACAGACTTGTTTTTCTCGCATCTTTGATAGCCCTTAAATCTTCAGATATTAATATCATTCTGGGTATGGACTGGATGTCAGCTCATCATGCCCAAATTGATTGCTTCTCTAGGACTGTTCAACTCACCCATCCTTCGGGGAAGATAGTCAATGTCTTGACCCGAATAGCCAAGCGACAATTATATTCTCTTAACGCCAGCCCTTTGCCAGACCTTGAGGACATTCCGGTAGTCCGTGACTTCCCGGATGTTTTTCCAGAGGAATTGTCAGGTGTTCCACCTGACAGGGATGTTGTGTTCGTAATAGACCTCATCCCCGGAACCGTTCCGATTGCTAGAAGACCTTATAAGATGGCACCCCTAGAACTAGCCGAGCTTAAGAAACAACTTGATGAGTCCTTGAAAAAGGGTTTCATCCGCCCTAGTTCATCTCTGTGGGCTTGCCCCGTCCTATTCGTCAAGAAGAAGGATGGTACGGACCGGATGGTTGTAGATTACCGACCTGTCAATTTGGTCACAATCAAGAACAAATATCCACTTCCCAGGATCAACGATCTGTATGATCAGCTCGCTGGATCCTCAGTCTTCTCCAAGATGGATTTGAGGTTGGGCTACCATCAAATCAAAATCAGAAACGGGGACATTCCTAAAACGGCCTTTGATACTCGTTATGGCCAATACGAGTACACCGTCATGTCCTTCGGATTAACCAACGCTCCAGCCACCTTTTCTCGGTTAATGAACTCCATCTTCATGGAGTATTTGGATAAATTCGTCGTGGTTTACCTCGATGATATACTCATCTACTCCAAGAACGAGGAAGAACATGCCGAACATTTGAGGCTAGTGTTGAAGAAACTTCGAGAGCATCGCCTTTATGCCAAATTTTCTAAATGTGAATTCTGGTTGTCAGAAGTGACCTATTTGGGTCATGTAATATCTGGTAAAGGTATTGCTGTTAACCCTGAGCGAGTTCAAGCCGTTCTTAATTGGACTCCACCTGAATCGGTCAAGCAAGTTCGGAGTTTTCTAGGCTTAGCGAGCTATTGTCGTCGCTTTGTCGAGAACTTCTCCAAAGTTGCCAAACCCCTAACCGAACTCCTCAAGAAAGATAAGAAGTTCGAATGGACTCCACAATGTGAGCACAGCTTTCAGGAACTGAAAAGACGCCTGACCTCTGCTCCCGTACTGGTACCGCCAGACTTCTCCAAGGACTTTGTTATCTACTGCGACGCCTCGCGACAAGGACTAGGTTGCATTCTCATGCAAGATCGACACGTAATTGCTTACGCTTCACGGCAATTGCACCCACATGAGGAGAATTATCCTACTCATGATCTAGAGCTTGCAGCCGTAGTCTATGCACTTAAGACCTGGCGACATTACCTCCTCGGTAATCGTTGCGAAATATTCACTGATCACCAAAGTCTGAAGTACATTTTCACCCAACCGGATCTGAATCTTAGGCAAAGACGTTGGGTTGAATTGATCACAGACTTCGACTTAGGAATAACCTACACCCCAGGGAAAGCCAACGTCATGGCTGATGCACTAAGTCGTAAATCTTATTGTAACAACCTGATGTTACGACAAAATCAACCGCTTCTCCATGAGGAATTTCGGAAGCTTAATCTTCACATTGTACCTCAAGGTTTTCTTTCCACCTTGGTGGCAAAACCTACCCTTACGGATCAAATTATCAAAGCACAGAAGGTAGATCCGGGAATCTCCCGCATCAAGAGAAACATTCAGAAAGGAATTGCGAATTGCTTCTCCATTAATGATCAAGGGGTCGTATACTTCGGGGATCGACTAGTGGTTCCCAAAGTGCGCAACCTGAGGCGATTGATCCTTAAGGAAGCTCATGAATCTCCTCTCACCATTCATCCCGGTAGTACTAAGATGTATCAGGACCTACGCCAGAGGTTCTGGTGGACTAGGATGAAGAGAGAAATTGCTCAGTATATTGCAAATTGCGACCTCTGTCGTCGTGTAAAAGCAGAGCACCAACGGCCTGCTGGCACCCTTCAACCCTTAGCTATTCCTGAATGGAAATGGGATAAAATTGGTATGGATTTCATTACCGGTTTTCCCAGGACCAAGAGAGGGAATAATGCTATTTTCGTCGTGGTCGATCGTCTTTCCAAAGTAGCTCATTTCTTGCCTGTTCGTGAGAGTATAACCGCTAGCCAGCTGGCAAACTTATACATCTCCCGAATAGTGTCCCTCCATGGTGTTCCTTTGGAAATCAACTCGGATCGAGGAAGTCTTTTCACCTCTCGATTTTGGGAAAGTTTTCAGAATGCTATGGGAACCCGCCTCTCCTTTAGCACCGCTTTCCACTCTCAGTCGACTGGTCAAGTGGAACGCCTCAACCAGATTCTAGAAGACATGCTTCGAGCCTCTGTTATCTCTTTCGGAATGGACTGGGAGAAGTGCCTTCCATTTGCCGAATTCGCTTACAACAACAGCTATCAATCTAGTTTGGGTAAAGCCCCTTTTGAAGTTCTCTATGGACGACGGTGTCGAACACCCCTTAACTGGTCAGAGACCGGGGAAAGACAATTCTTTGGCCCGGATATGATTCAGGAAGCAGAAGAACAAGTTCACATCGTTCGTGAAAAGTTGAAAACAGCCCAATCTCGTCAAAAGAGTCAATATGACCGAAAACATAAGGCTATGACTTTCGAGGTTGACGAGAAGGCTTATCTTCGGGTCACCCCTCTGAAGGGAACCCATCGTTTCGGTATCAAAGGCAAATTGGCTCCTCGTTACATTGGACCTTTTCGCATTCTCGCCAAACGAGGAGAAGTTGCCTACCAGTTGGAACTACCTCCGCACCTCTCCAGAGTCCACGATGTCTTCCACGTTTCTCAACTCAGGCGTTGCTTCTCGGATCCTATCCGTGAAGTGGACCACGAAATGCTTGATCTCCAAGATAATCTTACATATCGAGAGTACCCCATTCGTATCCTCGATCAGGCCGAACGTACCACCCGACGTCATAATATCAAGTTTCTCAAAGTTCAATGGTCGCACCATTCTGAGGATGAAGCAACTTGGGAAAGG
This sequence comes from Triticum aestivum, assembly GCF_018294505.1. NCBI lineage: Eukaryota > Viridiplantae > Streptophyta > Magnoliopsida > Poales > Poaceae > Triticum > Triticum aestivum. The sequence continues at coordinate 191,715,906 of NC_057801.1, forward strand.
GAGGATCGTCTTCGACTCGAGTATCCCGCCTTCTTCCCGGAGGAACCCAAATCTCGGGACAAGATTCTTTTGAGTGGGGGTGAGTTGTCACATCCTAGTTAGCCATGCATTATAGTGTTGCATCATGTTTACTCTTTCATCAGAAACTTGAAATGGGGATCTGTGAAACCCTCAGAATCTTTTTGAAAATGACCCAAATAAAAATTTCTCCAAAAGGGTCCAAGAAAATGCTCATGTTGCTCTCTGAAAATATTGGACAGAGATAAAAATCAAACCAATATTTTTAAGAGCTCATAGGTATTTATTTTGGGCATTTGGAATTAATGCATAAATATTTGCATTGGAAATATATTAATTATATATATTAATATATGTCCAAATATTATGCCATTTATAAAGGAGCTCTGGAATAATATATCTAGCTCCTGCAAAAATTGGCATAAGGAAATAAAATGATTTAATATTTTATTTAAATCAAAACAAATGTCAGAAATTAGAAAACAGAAAATAATTAAAAGGGAGAAGCTTACCTGGGCTCCTCCCTGTGCAGCCCAGCCAGCTGGCCGGCCCAGCCAGCAGGCGGCCCAGCCCACCACTGCAGCCCTCCGTCGTCTTCCTCCCCTCGCCCCGAAGCTGCTGCGTGCTCGCACGCGCACGGCCGCGCGGCCACCTCCTGCTTGCCGACGAGCTCCTGGCCGCGTGGACGACTCCCGCAGGCCGTCCCGATCCCCCCTGCTCTCTCTCACTCTCCCGCGGCTCTTCCCTCCTCTCCCTCGCTCTCTCTCTCACACGGCCGAACACCACCGTCGCCGCCGTTCGCCACAGCAGCCGTCTCCGGCCACCCCTTGCTCCCCCGACTAGCTCAGGAGCTCCGCCTCGACCCCCTCTTCCCTCTCCACCGACCCACAGCTCTCCGGAAGCCCTGCAACGCCACCACGTCGCCGTTCCCCTCTTCGGGCTCCGACCATCATCGTCGTCGAATTCGCCGTCTCCAGCGCGTCTCCGAGCCCGCTTCGACGCCCACTGCAACCGCGGTGAGCCCCCGAGTCGTTTCCCCCTTCTCCCCTGGTCTCTTCCGACCTCTAGGCCGTAGCCCCACCTTGGCCGAGAGCTCCACGCCGCCGGCGATGTCGCCGTCGTGGCCACGGTCACCGTAGCACCCAACCGAGCACACTATCGTGCTCCACACCTCACTAGGAGTACGCAGCATGCACCCACGCCTCCCCAAACCCTCTGCAACACCGATCCCGACCGCACCCGAACTCCGGCGGCCGCAGCCGAGCTCGCCGCCATCGATTCCGGCCACCCCAGTCCTAGCCACGGCCACCGTTCGACGCGCGGGAGCAAGAGCTTTCCAACGAGCCTAAGCACGGCCTCGCCCGTGCCCTGTAGCGCGATCCCGCGTCGCGCCGCCGTCTCGGGCCTCGCCGACGTCATGTCGCCGGTGGGTTTGACCCACTTTGACCACGGCAGGACACCCCCTGAGTCCCTGACAGGTGGGCCCAGCCCTGTAGCTAATTAGGATTAGTGCTAACCACTGTTAGTTAACCCCCTGACACTGACCAGTGGGCCCCAGCGCCACTAATCCCTAATTAGGATTAATTTAAACCTGTTAAACCCCCCTGTCACTAACGTGTGGCCCCCACATGTCAGGTTTGACCCCAGACAGCCGCAGTTGACCACTGACGTCATGCTGACGTCATGCTGGCGCAATAATTATAATTTCTGGATTTAATTTTAATCAGGAAATTCCAGAATATTATTTAAACTTCAAAAATTCATAACTTTTATTCTGTAACTCCAAATTGGACAAATTATATATGAAAAATGATCAGAAAAATCCAATCTATCCATCTGTACTATTTTCATGAATGATCAAACAAGTTAAATTGATGTTTTAAGCAGAACAAGGAAAAGCACTTTAAAAGGCCATGTTTGAGTTTGAAATTTGAATCTTTGATTCAAATTTGTTCAAACCCTTCTGGTTTTAGTTGCATTAGCCCAACACACTCATATTGCCATGTTTCATGCATGCATCATATTGTCGCATATTGTTTGGTGATGTTTGTGCATCACTGTCCTTTACGACAGGTTCTGCCTCCGAGGAGTACCGTGATTACCCTAACGAAGAACCGTATCAGTGCATCGAACCATCAGGCAAGCAACCAACCATTTGATCATATCGATACAATCCCATGTTCTCGCCCCTGCTCTCTTTTACTGCATTAAGACAACGCGCTTCAAACTGCTGTGTGCTACGGTAGTTGAACCCATTTCCTCTGCATGACCTGTCATTGCCACAGTAACTAGATGAAACCCACTAGCATGTGTAGGAGTTGCTTGAGCCATATGTATGTGTTATTCCTACCTTGCTATGCCTGCTATGCTTAGAGTCGTGTCAGGTCTGGTTCATCTGGGTGATGGGCTAGAGTGAAATGATTATGTCGGTAATGAGAGTGGTGTGGTGAACACGATTTGGTAAAGGTATCGATGAGAGGCCATGTAGGAGTACATGGTGGGTTGTTTCATTGAAGCCGACCTTAAGCACTGAGATCTGTATGTGTGATTTAAGAATCAGCTATTACCATGCATTGGGCCCGAAACCAATGGACCCTCTCGGCTTCTTATTCACCCTAGTTCTCCGTCCGGGAGTTGCAAGTAGTTTCTGGTGTTTGTAGCCTACTGGAGGCCGTGGACAGCGCTGACCGTAGGGGTGGGCTGTGATGCGGTAGGTACGTGGCACGGTGTACCGAATACCCGTTAGGTATCTCGGGAACCCTGTTCACATTGTTCGGGGCCGTATGGGAAACCTCGGCCGGACTCCCTGCGGATGGAACCTGAATAGGCGATAAACCTGGACTGGAGGCTTAGGTGACTAGGTAGGTCGTGGCCGACACCCACGTTGGGCTTCCGCTTGAAGGTTGCCGAGTACATGTCGTGTAAACGACGGTAAGTGGTGAGAGCGTGTATGAAGGAGTACACCCCTGCAGGGTTAACATGATCTATTCGAATAGCCGCGTCCGCGGTAAAGGACTACTTGGTTGCCTATACAGTTCATAGACAAGTAAATGGAAACTACTAAAAGCCTCAAGATAAGTGTGAGTGCCGAGGATGGCTCTTCCGTAGGAAGACGGAGGTGGATCCTCGGTAGTGTATTGAAGTGGTGAGTAGTGGACTCGTGTGCGCAAAACCATTTCAAGTTGGAGTATCGTAGGATAGCCTAGCCAAGAGTCAAAGCTGGCTTGCTGCAATAACTCCACCAACCCTTCTTGATACTATGCATGTATGTAGGATCTGATGTATGTCTTGCTGAGTACCTTTGTACTCATGTTGCTATAATCTACATTTTTACAGAAGACGCTGCAACCCCTTCTGATGGGTTCTATGTAGACGTTGACATCAACGAGTAGGCTAAAGACCCAGGTGGTGACCCTGAGCTTGTGATGGACCACGTAGTATAGCTAGGCTTTCCAAGCCTCTTTTATTTTACTAGTTGTCTGTACTTAGACAATGTACTTCCGCTGCTGGTTTGTATGACTGTATGACTTGTATGTTGGGTCGTGAGACCCGTACCTTTGTGTATGATATGTATGGCTCCCTGAGCCTTAAATAAAGTACTTGTGTCGTAGAGTCATGTTGTGATGCTTCGTTGTATTTGCACATATCGAGCATATTGTGTGTATGATTGAAATGCTTGGTATGTGTGGGATCTGACTATCTAGTTGTTTATCTTTAGTAGCCTCTCTTACCGGGAAATGTCTCCTAGTGTTACCGCTGAGCCATGGTAGCTTGCTACTGCTCTGGAACACTCAGGCTGGCCGGCATGTGTCCTTCTTCGTTCCTGTGTCTGTCCCTTCGGGGAAATGTCACGCTTTGAGTACCGGAGTCCTGTTAGCCCGCTACAGCCCGGTTTACCGGAGTCCTGCTAGCCCAGTGCTACAGCCCGGACCCATTTGCTGATGACCGACACGTTCGGAGCTGGGTCATGGATGCCTGTCCCTGTAAGTCTGTGCCACTTTGGGTTTACGACTAGTCATGTCAGCCCGGGCTCCTTATCATATGGATGCTAGCGACACTATCATATACGTGAGCCAAAAGGCGCAAACGGCCCCGGGCAAAGGTAAGGCAACACCCGTGGGAATACCGTGCGTGAGGCCGCAAAGTGATATGAGGTGTTACCGGCTAGATCGATGTGACATCGAGTCGGGGTCCTGACAGACAGGATCAAAATCAAAATCAATTTGCCCTTCAATTAAGAAAGCGACCCCACATTAACTAGTCTCCCTTTTATTCTGGGTCATAATTGACCATGATTCTCGCACATTAAATATATGTTATACGTTACAAAAATAATATAATTTGAAAGTACATTCAGATACGAACCAAACGATACAATTTTTGGTGACATGCATTCACATTTTGCTTGTCAAATATAGTACGTGGTCAAACTTTGACCCAAAATACGCAAAACAACAAAAAAATACTTCCAAGACCAGCGTTGCTCTTCCGCTCTTCTCCTCTTAAACCATCGCCGCTCCTCTCCTGTTCCAATCCAAATCCAGCGCCGCTCCTCTCCTCTTTCATTTCAAAACCACCGCCCCTCCTCTCATGTTCCAGTCCAAAACCAGCGTTGCTCCTCTCCTGTTCTAATACGAAACCAGCGCTGCTCCTCTCCTCTTCCATTCAAAAACCACCGTCAGCGAGTGAAGGTGCTGTGGAGAAGTAGATCGATGGAGGAGTACAACCGATACGTGAGGATCGCAGACGACGACCCTGTGAAGCTAGCTAGGATGTTGGAGATATAGTCTTGGTTTGACAACAAGGAATAACTAGCGGCGACGGCGACATCCATGGCCAAATATCTGCAACAGAGCTAAAAGGCGGCGATACTCCCGGACAGAGTCGCGCGGGAGTACATAGAGCTGCTCCTCTGAGCCATGGAGCAAACAGATTCACCGAATTCGATCGTGAGGGAGCGGTGGTGTGACTATCGATCCCAGATGGAGCATCCACCAAAGATTGAAGGATCGAGCATCTACAGGGTGCCGTTCGTGAGGGTGTCCTGCCAGAGCGAGCCGGTGGATTCTTCGTCGACCGAACCCAACTGCAAGAGGAGAAAAGTAGTTGGCCCAATGACGCTTCCCCGCCATCCTCCCCCTCGCTGTTCACATCATCTCACGGGGTGGCTGTCTGTCACCGAGGAATAGGAGGGGACTGCCCCCCAGTCCAATAGTCGGGCAGGTTGTGAATTGTCAGGAGGAGATTAGGGTTGTCAGTATTTGCGGGTTGTGAATTGTGTTTTGTTTTGTGTATTTTGAGAGTACTTTCAGATATGAATGTCTTTTGAATTTCAGATTTGCAGTATTGAGCATATGAAGTATTTTATGAATTCTAGAGATCTATTTTTAACACTTCAAAAATGTAGTTTCATAGGAGTATAAAAGTGTAGACAATGTGATTCTCAGAGAAGAAACTGCAAGTTTCAGTTTCAGATAAGAAACTGCAGGTTCAGTTTCAGATAAGAAACTGCAACTTTTAGAGGCAGAGCATTTATATTAACACGGCCTTTTCAAACAAGGTTAACATCATGTTGGAAGTTTTACTCATGGTCAAAAATGGAACTACCAGCCAGTTAACATCATGCTGATCAACATTCATGCATAGCACATCTTCATATGATGCACAGTCAAAATTGCCACACAATGTCGAGTGTGCGAAACATGGAGAAAATGAGGGACAAAGTTTTGGCAAGTGTTGGACGTGGTGTGCGTAGATGACAATGGGGACCCACAAGTCAATAAAGGCAGAGGCAAAAAAATTGGAGATATTTTCCCTGCACAGGTGGAGTCGAACCCGAGCGGAACAGCTGTCGAGTAGTGCCACTTGGCCACTAGGCTAGTTCAGTAGTTTCGTTAATAATAAGGCACTTCCTTAGGTGGTCGGATCCCCTCCTGTGCCTTTGTGCACTCACCGCGACGCTGCTGTTTGCCGTTGTGAACATGCTGAACAAACGAGAGGAATCTAGAGAGGACTGTACGTGGAGAGGCGGACAGTCGTGACCCACCAGGTCTATGGCCGTACGCAAGCAAGTGCCTCATCGAAAAAATACTTCCTCCTAATGCTATACTGACATTGGGGCCCACGGGTTTGTCAACATAGTTACATGTTTTAGGTGCTTCAACGTAGTTACTATAGGAGATAAATTCACAATGAAGCCAGGGAGCTGGCAGGTATCATTTATTATCACTGGGGCAGCAAGTATCAGCTGGGTTTTGGGCTGCCCTCTCTATGCTTTCATTTTTAACATGCGCAGCCCACGACGTCGGATGGGAGGTCCATAGGCCTGTTTGTATTTTCTTGAGGGCTGTCATGTATCGACCGGCCTATGGACCTCCCATCCGAGGTTTTATTTTTCCTAAAACATTGGCAGCCCAATTTATGTATTTTTTTGAAGAAAACGCAGAGGTCTGTTCTATTTTTCTATATAAAAATAGGAACGCCAGGTCCAACTTATGTTTCCCTTCTAACTATATTATATATATTTAAATTATTTTATATGTTATTATATATTTTTTTATTGTCATCATATATTTAACAAATACTTACATATGTAAGAAAACAATATCCCACATCTTATTAACTTATAAAAATAATTTCTTAACAACAAAATCCTGGATTGTTTTGGCACGAAAATCCTAGTGATTGTGTACAAAAGCTTGGTAAGATTTCAGGACGAATGTAATAATATCACTTATTATTTAAATAAATTTATAACAAAATGCTCAACCCCTTTTTATCTTTTGATAACATTGCTGGCCCAACCCAACATTATAATTAGAATCAGTCCAGCAAAATCGTGTATTTCGAGAAAGTGCAAATGGCCTATAATTTTTTAGGAAATAAAATAAATGGGTCGCATGGATGCTACATTATTTGTTCACCCAGCCCAGCTAATGGAATGTAATTAAAAAAAAGATCAAATTGACTGTAAATTCTACCGTGCAAAAAAAAGGCTGTAAATTCTGAAAAAATGGGTTGAATACGTGCCACATTTTTGGAGGCCGAAATGTGGGCCAATAGGTCGAAGCCAACGCAAGTCATTGTCAATTTAGTCAACAAATGATTCTGACATGTTAGCCGTTGGATTTACATCCAACGATCGGCATCCATGTTCAATCTCTCATCTTCTTCCTCCAGCGCCGCCGGGACCACCTCCCACCTCCTGTTGATAGCAGCTCTGCTTAGCACGCTTCGCTATGAAGCGCTACTCCACCGTTGGCTAGGCCATCCCTCACCCCTCCACACCTCCTGTTCTTCTCCACCGACTGCCGAACCACACCGCACTAGAACCAGTTAACCCTCATACACCTCTCTGTCTGTGACTCTACTCCCGCGTCTTCCCATCTCCGGCTCATTGCTGTCTGGGGCCTCGCCGTCGTCCACCACCTTGGATGCGCTCAGCGTGGCGTGGTCAACGTGGTCAACGAATGACACCATCGGAGGTAGACTGTGCGTGGAGAGGCTGACAGCTGGGTCCACAGCCACACACAAGGAAATGCCTAATAATTACACGCAAAATAATGATTCCTCCACCTGACATCTGGGACCCACCGAAACAGCCTCTGTATTTCACAAAAAAAGCGTGCCCCCTGCTGACAGGTTGGACCCACCAGCTATCTTCGCTCGCAAGGAAGTGCCACCTTATTACGCATAAAAATGAATACTCCCCCTGCCAGCTAGAACCCAGCATAGTGGGAGGCTGACTTGTGGGCCTACCAAGTTGATGGGGACGAAGGGCTTTTTCAACTTAGTCAATATGAATGGTTCTAGCTCATGTTACCGTAGGATGTTCATCCAACGGCCGTAGTGCTTCTTCAACATCTAGTCTTCTTGCTCTAGCCGCCCAAACCAGCGCCGGTCGTGTCGTGTGCTCCTGCCTCCCGTGGCCGGCTATGATGCCGCGGAGGCCTCACCGCCCCCTACTACTCCCACAGCTGGCCAGGCCATCCCTCTACTCACCCAAACCCCCTGTTATTCTGCGGCGATGGCAGCCTCACACCGCAGCCAAACCAGTGAACCCTCGTACTCCTCTCCGCGCGGGCTTCCACTGTCGCGTCTTCCCCGGCTCCGCATTGTCCCCTTCCAAGGCCTCGCCGTCGTCTACCACCCTCGTGCTCTCCGCGCGGCGTGGTCAACCTGGTCAAGGAACGACTTCCATTGGAATACTGTACGTGGAGAGGCTGACAGCTGGGTCCACGGTGGCCGCAAGGAAGTGCCTCCTTATTATGCACAAAACAATTATTCCTCCACCTGACAGTAGGTACCCACTAGACGGGCCACCGTATTTCGCGAAAAAATGATTCTCCCCCTGACTGCAGGAACCCACTAGCTACATCTTCGGACGCAAGGAAGTGCGCCCCGGCAACAAAAAAATGATTCGCCCCCCTGACTGCTGGGACCCACCATCTACATCTTCGCATGCAAGGAAGTGCCTGACAGTCGGGACCCACCTGGTCTAAGCGTACGTAGTGTTGTCATTTTGGTCGCGAACGTGTACGTACATACTGGTGAATGTAGAGGCGCGCACGTATCGTAGTAGAGGCGCGCACGTGGCATGTACACATATGTATAGCGGCCAGTGTGCAAGAAAGAAAATACGGCCACGTATGTACATACGGGCGGGGTCTCGAACGCCTACTCACGCATATATGCGTACATCCAGCGCTCGTGTACATGGCTGGGTCGGAGCAGAGAAACAGTGTCATCGTCGTGTTCATGGGGAGCCAACCGGCTGGGTCAGAACGGAATGTGTCGTCTTGTTCATCGGGAGGGCTTGGATGGAACAGGCGATGGAAACGAGGCCTGGCGTACCGTAGAACAGAGGAAACGGCCTTTTGTTCGACCGGCCACGTTTGAAACGGGATCCTGTTCATCGGGAGGGGTCTGGCATACCGCAAAACGGAGGAAACGGACTTATGTTGGACCTCCTACGGTAGAAACGGGGTCCTGTTGATCGGGAGGGGTGTGGCGTACCGCAAAACGGACGAAACGAACTTCTGTTGGAGCGCTACGGTCAAAACCGGGATCCTATTCATCGGGAGGGGTGTGGCGTACTGCAAAACGGGACTCCACGGGATATTGTTCATCTCCACTGTCGACCTCCTCCAGCCTCCACCTGCGACTGTTCATCCATGGGCTCCTGTTCATCCAGCCTCCACCGCACACTACTCCACCGGCTCCGATTCAACCACCCCTCCACGGGCTACTGTTCATCCACCCCTCCACCGTCTACTGTTCATCCAGCCCTCCACGGGGTCGTCCTGTTCATCCAGCCCTCCATGGGGTCTTGTTCATCCAGCCCCAACCGGCTTGATTGATCGGGGTCCTATTCATCCAGAGGCGACACCATGGGGTCCTGTTCATCCACCCCCACCGCTCACTGTTCATCCAACCCCCCCTGCAACACTCACTGTTCATCCAGAGGTAGCATCGATCAGCTTCAGTTAGCAGCAGTAGCGAAGGAATCACTCGCGACCGGGTTCAGTTAACAGCCATTGATCGATCGCTCGGCTTCAGTAATGAGTAGACTGCAGTGCAATCGCTCGGGTTCAGTTAGAGACCAATGCCTCGCTCGGGTTCAGTTAGAGCCAACGCCTCGCACACACGCGCGTACGCGTACGAGAGAAACGTGCATCGCTCGGCCCCCAACCACCCACCATAACCGGGAACTCCCTAAAATTTTCCTCGCCCTCGTTTCTACCATGGTTTTTTATGTCATGGACGGCCCATAGAATGTCATGCAGCTGCGTCTCCGGCCCGCCCAGGACGAAAAGCCCATTTTCTGTCATGATTTTTTGTCATAGAAGTAGGAGCCACCACATCTATGATGATACCGGGTTTTGTCACAATTATCATCATAGAAGTGTCATAAGTATGACAGAAAAAATTCGTTCGGCCCAAAATGTCACGGATGTGTCTTTTTTTGTAGTGTCAGGGTACCATCAGATCTTCATGACAAGAGAAGATGAGGAGAAGACAACATTCATCACCCCATGTGGTACGTATTGCTTTTTACGAATGCCTTTCGGGTTGAAGAGTGCAGGCTCGACCTTTGCAAGAGCAGTCCAAATTGGTTTTGAGCCCCAGCTACATAGAAATATGGAAGATTATATGGATGACATAGTGGTCAAAACCAAGGACAAAGCAACACTTGTGCGAGATCTGGAGGAAACATTTGCAAACCTGCGCAAGATCAACCTCAAGTTGAACCCTGAGAAGTGTGTCTTCGGTGTCCCGTCCGGCAAGCTTCTCGGGTTCTTTGTGGCGCTGCGTGGGATTGAGGCATACCCAGACAAGATCAAGGCCATCGAGCAGATTGAGGCACCTAAGCGGATCAAAGACGTGCGTCGGCTGACTAGCTGTGTTGCCGCCATGAGCAGATTCATCTCCAAGTCCACGGAGCGTGCCCTTCCCTTTTTCAAGATCTTGAAGAAGGCGGGCCCAATGGAGTGGACCCCGGAGGCTGAGGCAGCGCTGCAGGATTTGAAGAAATACCTCTCCTCTACCCCAGTGCTGGTAGCGCCTAAACCACAAGAGCCATTGCTGCTATACCTAGCGACTACGAATCATGTGGTTAGCGCCGCACTGGTGGCACAGAGAGAGATTGACAAAGAGGCAGCAGCAACGGCAGAATCAACGGATGGTGAGCCGGAACCCTCCCCGGCAGGGCTCGGTCCCGACAAGACTGAGTCCCTGGCAAAGGCTGACGCCAGTGCAACAGGGCCCGCGCGACTAGGTGAAGTGGTGTAGAAGAAGAAAATGGTGCAGCACCCAGTTTACTTCGTCAGCTCCCTCTTGCAGGGGGCTAGGTCGAGGTACTCAGGTGTGCAAAAGTTACTCTTCGGCCTCCTTATGGCCTCGAGGAAGCTGTGTCATTACTTCCAAGCGCACGAGATCATCGTTGTCACCCGCCTCCCATTGCAACGGATACTGCATAACCCAGATGCAACGGGGAGGATCGTGGAATGGGCCCTGGAGCTGTCAAGTTTTGGATTGAAGTTCGAAAGCACCTCGATGATTCAGGGCAGAGTCTTGGCAGAGTTCGTTGCCGAATGGACCTCAACACCCGACGAAGAGGTCCAGGAGACCACTCTCCCCGGCAAGGAAACGAGTCGCAATTGGATCATGTACTTTGATGGAGCCTTTCTCGCTACAAGGCGTCGGTGCTGGTGTGCTGCTCATCGCACCCACCGGAGAGCACCTCAAGTACGTGATCCAAATGCACTTTCCCAGGGAGATGTCGACAAACAACACTGCCGAGTACGAGGGATTGCTTACTGGTCTCAGGATCGCGGCAGACCTCGGAGTCAAGAAGCTCATCGTCAGGGGTGACTCGCAGCTTGTCGTCAGGAAGATCAACAAAGATTATCAGAGCCCGTTGATGGAAGCTTACGTAGATGAAGTGAGGAGACTGGAGGAGTGCTTTGACATCATATAGGCAGAGCATGTCCCCCGGATGGAGAACAACATCGCCGACTACCTGTCACAGCGTGCTGCCCTCAACTACCTGTGGAACCAGGTACTTTTGTGCTTCGGTTAACTCAACCATCCGTCGAACCATCAATAGGGTAGAACAAGCGGAGGAAGCTAGGCCCTGGAAAGTACTTCCCCACCGAGCTCCTGGGAGCCGCCGACGAAGGAGTTGCCATGGACGCCGAGCCTGCCGTGGGACAACCGACTCCGGCGGGGCGCTAGGCCCTTGCCGCAGAGGCAACCGTTCCCGTGGCAGAAGAAATGCCTTTGGTCCTTGTCGTTGAGCCACAGGCTCCGGCATGGGTGCAGCACACCATTCGATTCCTCCAAATCGGAGAGCTTCCTGAGGAGCAAGAAGAGGCGGAGAGAGTAGCCCGCCGGTCTGCTCTGTACCAATTCGTTGACAACGTCTTGTACAGAAAAAGAGCGAATGGGGTGAAATTGAAGTGCATCTCCTAGGAGGAAGGACTAGAGCTGTTGGCAGAGATACATGGAGGCATATGTAGCTCCCACATAGGGTCAAGGGCCCTTGCTGGCAAGGCTTTCCGGCAAGGTTTCTTCTGGCCCACTACCCTTCAGGATGCGACGGCACTAGTAACCAAGTGTGAAGCGTGCCAGTTCCATTCGAAGAAACTTCAACAGCCAACTCAAGCCTTGCAGACAATCCCTCTCTCCTGTCCATTCTCGGTCTGGGGGCTCGACATACTGGGCCCTTTACCCCGCGCCCTCAGGGGCTTTAGTACTTGTACGTTCCCATCGACAAGTTCACAAACTGGCCGGAGGTGGAAGCAGTTAGGAAGGTGACCGCACAGTCGGCTGTCAAATTCTTCAAAAGACTAGTTTACCACTTTGGTGTGCCAAACAGAATCATCACCGACAACGGCACATAGTTCACAAGGCACACCTTCATGCAGTATATCGAGGGCCTCGACAGGAAGGTCTGTTTTGCTTCCGTGGCACACCCACGGAGCAACAGCCAAGCGGAGAGGGCGAATGTAGAAGGGCTACGTGGCCTGAGGACGAAGACTTTTGACAGGCTGCACAAAAGCGGGAGGCGCTGGATTGATGAGTTGCCGGTCGTTCTTTGGTCGATCAGAACGACGCCAAATCGAGCCACCGGCCAGACACGCTTTGCCCTAGTTTACGGGGCAGAAGCAGTTCTCCCCACGGAACTCATATACGGGTCACATCGAGTGCTCACTTATGATAAGCTTGAGCAAGAGCGATTGCGGCAATATGATGCAATGTTCCTCGAGGAAGATCGTCTTCAGGCGGCTGTGAGAGTGGCACGCTACCAGCAAGGCTTGCGCCGCTACCATAGCCGCAAGGTTCATGCCCGGAGCTTTGAGGAAGGCGACCTTGTTCTTCGGCGCGTTCAGTCAGCCAAGAATTCCAACAAGTTGACGCCAAAGTGGGAAGGCCCTTATCGGGTAATACGAGTCACCAGGCCTGGCCCAGTCCGCCTGGAGACCGAAGATGCCGTTCCAGTGAGCAACTCCTGGAACATTGAGCATCTTCGCAGGTTTTACCCATAAGGCGCGGCTGCCGGGCCCCCCGGCGAGCCACCTTTTGTACAAGCCTTGCCGGCAAGGCATGTAACCCTCTATACAAAGCCAGGCGCAAACCCTGAGCATAAATAAACGAAGCGCTGGCGCCCTAAGTTATAACATGCATGCTAGATTGAGTCTCTCCCTCGGTTAGGGTTGGTAGTGCTTAGCGGCGGCTGACCCCTAGCATAGAGGTCGAGTGTGCATCCCTTTGTTCCTATCCAGCCTCTTTGGTTCGCAGGGTACATAAATGTTTCCGCCAAGCCGAGTGGAAGGAGGACGACAAGCTGGCACTCCGGACCCAGCAAGCCAAGCCTGCCGGGGGCTGAAGACACGAAGGTCCACCCATGGCAAGCTAGGGTTCCCGGGGGCTGTAGATCCAGATAAGTTTTTTCCATCCCCTGTTATGCATTTCCGTATGAAGCTTGGAATGTACGGAACCTCGTTTTGTTCCAGGGCTGCCGTGCTCCCCTCGTTCCTATCACCCAAGAACTTCTTGGTTCGGAATATGGTTGTAGCCGCGGCTGCAAGGAAGCAAGCGTAGGGCCCACCCCCATTTCGTCCCTCCCTCCACCAAAGGCGTGAGTATGGACGAATGGAGTGGGGGAACGACAAGGCCTACTGCCGGGCAACGATGTTTATATTGAAAATAACAAGGATTTGTTCCTTGGTATGGGCTTTGCTCACACACACACACACACAAGACCCGGCAAGCACCCTTTTTTTCATTAATAAGTTCCATACAGGTACAGTTCGTACGGAATGTAAACATGAACAGGGAGGTTACAAGTTTTAAATCTGACTAAGGCCCATAGGCTTACAAACTAAAAAAAGATAAGGTGCCCATAATCCCTTTCTCGTCCCTCTCCTCAGGAAATGGAACAAGAAGGCAGAAGGGCAGCAAGAGCGCCTAGCCGAGGTACGAGCAGCAGAAGGCGCCAAGAGAAGATGCCGGCGGCTGATGTCTACTACACAACCTTCTTCTTGTAGACGTTGTTGGGCCTGCAAGTGCAAAGGTTTGTAGGACAGTAGCAAATTTCCCTCAAGTGGATGACCTAAGGTTTATCAATCCGTGGGAGGCGTAGGATGAAGATGGTCTCTCTCAAACAACCCTGCAACCAAATAACAAAGAGTCTCTTGTGTCCCCAACACACCCAATACAATGGTAAATTGTATAGGTGCACTAGTTCGGCGAAGAGATAGTGATACCAGTGCAATATAGATGGTAGATATAGGCTTTTGTAATCTGAAAATATAAAAACAGCAAGGTAACTAATGATAAAAGTGAGCGTAAATGGTATTGCAATGGTAGGAAACAAGGCATAGGGTTCATACTTTCACTAGTGCATGTTCTCTCAACAATAATAACATAGATAGATCATATAACAATCCCTCAACATGCAACAAATAGTCACTCCAAAGCCACTAATAGCGGAGAACAAACAAAGAGATTATGGTAGGGTATGAAACCACCTCAAAGTTCTTCTTTCGGATCAATCTATTCAAGAGTTTGTACTAGAATAACACCTTAAGACACAAATCAACCAAAACCCTAATGTCACCTAGATACTCCATTGTCACCTCAAGTATCCGTGGGCATGATTATACGATATGCATCACACAATCTCAGATTCATCTATTCAACCAACCCAAAGTACTTCAAAGAGTGGCAAAAACATGTGCCAACCCCTAAGCATAGGTTCATGGGCGGAACCCGCAAGTTGATCACCAAAACATACATCAAGTGGCACATGATATCCCATTGTCACCACAGATAAACACGACAAGACATACATCAAGTGTTCTCAAATCCTTAAAGACTCAATCCGATAAGATAACTTCAAGAGGAAAACTCAATTCATCACAAGAGAGTAGAGGGGGAGAAGCATCGTAAGATCCAACAATAATAGCAAAGCTCGCGATACATCAAGATCGTGCCATAGAGAGAAAACGAGAGAGACAGATCAAACACATAGCTACTGGTACATACCCTCAGCCCCGAGGGTGAACTACTCCCTCCTCATCATGGATAGCGCCGGGATGATGAAGATGGCCACCGTTGATGGGTTCCCCCTCCAGCAGGGTGCCAGAACGTGCTCCCGAGAGGTTTTTGGTGGCTACAGAGGTTTTCGACGGCGGAACTCCCGATCTATCTTCTGTCTCGATGTTTTTAGGGTACGTAGGCTTATATAGGCGAAAGAAGTCGGTCGGGGGAGCCTCGAGGGGCCCACGAGAGGGTAGGGTGCGCCCAGGGGGGTGGGCGCGCCCCCCTGTCTCGTGGCTTCCTCGATGCTCCCTTTACTTCAACTCCAAGTCTCCTTGGTCATAATCTTCCAAAAAATCACGCTGCCGAAGGTTTCATTCCGTTTGGACTCCGTTTGATATTCCTTTTCTTTGAAATACTGAAACAGGCAATAAAACAACAATATGGGCTGGGCCTCCGGTTAATAGGTTAGTCCCGAAAATGGTATAAATGTGTAAAATAAAGCCCATAAACATCCAAAAGGGGTAATATAATAGCATGGAACAATAAAAAATTATAGATACGTTGGAGACCTATCAAGCATCCCCAAGCTTAATTCCTCCTCGTCCTCGAGTAGATAAATGATAAAAATAGAATTTTTGATGTGGAATGCTACCTAGCATAATTCTCAATGTAATTTTCTTTATTGTGGCATGAATGTCCATATCCAAATGATACAAAATAAAAGTTCATAATGACATAAGAAATAGTGATACTTCAAGCATACTAATCAAAGTAATCATGTCTTCTCAAAATAGCATGGCCAAAGAAAGTTATCCCTACAAAATCATATAGTATGGCTGTTGCTCTATTTTCGTCTCACAAAGTATTAATCATGCACAACCCCGATGACAAGCCAAGCAATTGTTTCATACTTTAGTAATCTCAAACTTTTTCAACTTTCACGCAATACATGAGCGTGAGCCATGGACATAGCACTATATGTGGAATAGAATGGTGGTTGTGGAGAAGACAAAAAAGGAGAAGATAGTCTCACATCAACTAGGCGTATCAACAGGCTATGGAGATGCCCATTAATAGATATCAATGTGAGTGAGTAGGGATTGCCATGCAACGGATGCACTAGAGCTATAAATATATGAAAGCTCAACAAAGGAAAGTAAGTGGGTGTGCATCAAACTCGCTTGCTCACGAAGACCTAGGGCATTTTGAGGAAGCCCATCATTGGAATATACAAGCCAAGTTCTATAATGAAAAATTCCCACTAGTATATGCAAGTGACCACATAGGAGACTCTCTATCATGAAGATCATGGTGCTACTTTAAAGCACATGTGTGGAAAAAGAGATAGTAGCATTGTCCCTTCTCTCTTTTTCTCTAATTTTATTATTTTTTCTTTTTTTCCTTTGGCCTTTCTCATTTTTTCTTTTTTCTTTTTTTTTTCTTTTTGTAAAGTCCAAAGTCTCATCCCAACTTGTGGGGGAATCATAGTCTCCATCATCCTTTCCTCAGTAGGACAATGCTCTAATAATGAAGATCATCACACTTTTATGGATTTACAACTCAAGAATTACAACTCAAAGCTAGAACAAGATATGACTCTATATGAATGCCTCCGACGGTGTACCGGGATATGCAATGAATCAAGAGCGACATGTATGAAAATTATGAAGGTGGCCTTGCCACAAATACAATGTCAACTACATGATCATGCAAAGAGCAATATGACAAAGGTAATGTGTGTCATATGAACAGAACGGTGGAAAGTTGCATGGCAATATATCTCGGAATGGATATGGAAATGCCATAATAGGTAGGTATGGTGGCTGTTTTGAGGAAGGTATATGGTGGGTGTATGGTACCGGCGAAAGTTGCGCGGCACAAGAGAGGCTAGCAATGGTGGAAGGCTGAGGGTGCGTATAATCCATGGACTCAACATTAGTCAAAAGAACTCATATACTTATTGCAAAAATCTAGAAGTCGTCAAAAACCAAGCACTACACGCATGCTCCTAGGGGGATAGATTGGTAGGAAAAGACCATCGCTCGTCCCCGACCGCCACTCATAAGGAAGACACTCAATAAATAAAATTGTGCTCCAACTTCATCACAAAGCGGTTCACCATACGTGCATGCTACGGGAATCACAACCCCCAACACAAGTATTTTTCATAATCACCTCAACTAGCATGACTTTAATATCACTACCTCCATATCTCAAAATAATTATCAAGTATCAAATTGATCATGGCATCCAATTCACTTTCTATTATTGTTTTTATTATACCCAACTTGGATGCTCATCATTCTAGGACCAAATTTGTAACCATAGCAAATACCATGGTGTTCTAAAAGACTCTCAAAATAATATAAGTGAAGAATTAGAGACTAGCAATTTCTACAAAATATAACCACCGCCGTGCTCTAAAAGATATAAGTGATGCCCTAGAGCAAATGACAAACTACTCCGAAAGATATAAGTGAAGATCAATGAGTAGTCGAATAATTGTGCAACTATGTGAAAACTCTCTAACATTAAGGAATTTCAGATCTTGGTATTGTATTCAAACAGCAAGAAAAACAAAATAAAATGACATTGCACGGATAGCACAACTTATGTGAAGAAGCAAAAACTTGGGTACAACCAATACTTACCGATAGTTGTTGAAGAAGAAAGGTTGGATGCCTATCGGGGCATCCCCAAGCTTAGATGCTTGAGACTTCTTGAAATATTATCTTTGTGTGCCTTGTGCATCCCCAAGCTTGAACTTTTGTGTCTCCTTAATTCCTCTCATATCGTGGTTTCTCTTTTTATCAAAAGCTTCATCCACACCAAACTCAACAAGAACTCGTGAGATAGGTTAGTATAAACCAATGCAAAACCTTACCATTTTCTACTGTAAAAAATCACTAAAATTATTATACAATATTGCATACTAAATGCCTCTGCATATTTAATACTCCTATCCTCAAATAGAATCATTAAACAAGCAAACATATGTAAACAATTCAAACACAACAGCAATCTGCCAAAACAGTACAGTCTGTAAAGAATGCAAGAGTATCAATACTTCCCTAACTACAAAAATTATGAGAAAAATACTACTATGTAGAAGATTTATCAGAGCTCAATATTCAAAAAGTTTCAACATTATACCATTCTCTGAATTTGTTAGGGAATTTTTGCAACAGCGGTAAACTTTCTGTTTTCAAACAGCAACATGCATACTAGCAAAATAAGCATGGAAAAGGCTATCCTTGACATTTTTTTTGAAACTAAAGATGAAAAAATTTATTCTAAATGACATAAAGCAAATATTAACAAAATAAAATGACGCTCCAAGCAAAACACATATCATGTGGCAAATAAAAATATAGCTCCAAATAAAGTTACCGATGAACAAAGACGAAAGAGGGGATGCCTTCCGGGGCATCCCCAAGCTTAGGCTCTTGGTTGTACTTGAATATTGACTTGGGGTTCCTTGGGAATCCCCAAGCTTAGGCTCTTTCCCCTCCTTATTCCATAGTCCATCGAATCTTTACCCAAAACTTGAGAACTTCACAACACAAAACTCAACAGAAAACTCGTAAGCTCCGTTACTATAAGAAAATAAAACCACCACTTAGGTACTGTAGTGAAATCATTCTAAATTCATATTGGTGTAATCTATTGTATTACAACTTCTCTATGGTTAATACCACTTAATACTACCCATAGATGCATCAAAATAAGCAAACAACACATGAAAAACAGAATCTGTCAAAAACAGAACAGTCTGTAGTAATCTATATCAAACGTATACTTTTGGAACTCGAAACATCCTACCAAATTAGGAAGTCCTAAGAAATGTGTGTACCAATCCAGAGAAAAATATTCAGATGATAATCATGTTTATGTGAATTAACAAAACTAATTTACTGGGTCTAAAAGTTTCTGATTTTCAGCAGGATCAACACAACTATCACCGTAAGCCATCCTAAAGGCCTTACTTGGCACTTTATTGAAACAAAAGCTATGAAAAATGATTACTACAGTATAATAATCATGTGAACACACAAAAACAGTAAGTATAGATATTGGGTTGTCTCCCAACAAGCGCTTTTCTTTAATGCCTTTCTAGCTAGGCATGATGATGACAATGATGCTCACATAAAAGATAAGAATTGAAACATAATGGGAGCATCATGAAGCATATGACTAGCACATTTAAGTCTAACCCACTTCCTATGCATAGGGATTTTGTGAGAAAACAACTTATGGGAACAGTAATCAACTAGCATAGGAAGGCAAAACAAACATAACTTCAAGGTTTTCAACACATAGAGAGGAAACTTGACATTATTGCAATTCCTACAAGCATATATTCCTCCCTCATAATAATTTTCAGTAGCATCATGAATGAATTCAACAATATAACCAGAACCTAAAGCATTCTTTTCATGATCTACAAGCATAGAAAATTTACTACTCTCCACATAAGAAAAATTCTTCTCATGAATAGTAGTGGGAGCAAACTCAACATAATAATTATCATGTGAGGCATAATCCAATTGAAAACTAAAATCATGATGACAAGTTTCATGGTTATCATTATTCTTAATAGCATACAAGTCATCACGATAATCATCATAGATAGCAACTTTGTTCTCATAATCAATTGGAACCTCTTCCAAAATAGTGGAATCATCACTAAATAAACTTGACACTCTTACAAATCCACTTTCATATTCATCACAATAAGATTCAACATCCTCCAAGATAGTGGGATCACTACTTCCTAAAGTTGACACTCTTCCAAACCCACTTTCATCAATATAATCATCATATATAGGAGGCATGCTTTCATCTTAATAATTTTGCTCATCAAAACTTGGGGGACAAAAAATATCAAACATAGCATCCCCAAGCTTGTGGCTTTGCATATCATTAGCATCATGGATATTCAACGAATTCACACTAACAACATTGCAATCATGCTCATCATTCAAAGATTTAGTATCAAACATTCTATAGATTTCTTCTTCTAGCACCTGAGCACAATTTTCCCTTCCATCATTTTCATGAAAGATATTAAAAAGATGAAGCGTACGAGACAAACTTAACTCCATTTTTTGTAGTTTTCTTTTATAAACTAAACTAGTGATAAAACAAGAAACAAAAAGATTCGATTGCAAGATCTAAAGATATACCTTCAAGCACTCACCTCCCCGGCAATGGCGCCAGAAAAGAGCTTGATGTCTACTACACAACCTTCTTCTTGTAGACGTTGTTGGGCCTGCAAGTCACAGGTTTGTAGGACAGTAGCAAATTTCCCTCAAGTGGATGACCAAAGGTTTATCAATCCGTGGGAGGCGTAGGATGAAGATGGTCTCTCTCAAACAACCCTGCAACCAAATAACAAAGAGTATCTTGTGTCCCCAACACACCCAATACAATGGTAAATTGTATAGGTGCACTAGTTCGGCGAAGAGATGGTGATACAAGTGCAATATAGATGGTAGATATAGGATTTTGTAATCTGAAAATGTAAAAACAGCAAGGTAACTAATGATAAAAGTGAGCATAAATGGTATTGCAATGGCAGGAAACAAGGCATAGGGTTCATACTTTCACTAGTGCAAGTTCTCTAAACAATAATAACATAGATTGATCATATAACAATCCCTCAGCATGCAACAAAGAGTCACTCCAAAGCCACTAATAGCAGAGAACAAACGTAGAGATTATGGTAGGGTACGAAACCACCTCAATGTTATTCTTTCGGATCAATCTATTCAAGAGTTCGTACTAGAATAACACCTTAAGACACAAATCAACCAAAACCCTAATGTCACCTAGATAATCTATTGTCACCTCAAGTATCCGTGGGCATGATTCTACGATATGCATCACACAATGTCAAATTCATCTATTCAACCAACACAAAGTACTTCAAAGAGTGCCCCAAAGTTTCTACCGGAGAGTCAAGACAAAAACATACGCCAACCCCTATGCATAGGTTGATGGGCGGAACCCGCAAGTTGATCACCAAAACATACATCAAGTGGCACGTAATATCCCATTGTCACCACAGATAAATACGCTAAGACATACATCAAGTGTTCTCAAATCCTTAAAGACTCAATCCGATAAGATAACTTCAAGGGGAAACTCAATTCATCACAAGAGAGTAGAGGGGGAGAAGCATCATAAGATCCAACTATAATAGCAAAGCTCGCGATACATCAAGATCGTGCCATAGAGAGAACCGAGAGAGAGAGAGAGAGAGAGAGAGAGAGATCAAACACATAGCTACGGGTACATCACCTCAGCCACGAGGGTGAACTACTCCCTCCTCGTCATGGATAGCGCCGGGATGATGAAGATTTCCACCGGTGATGGGTTCCCCCTCCGGCAGGGTGCCAGAACGTGTTCCCGAGAGGTTTTTGATGGCTACAGAGGCTTTCGGCAGTGGAACTCCCCATCTATCTTTTGTCTCGATGTTTTTAGGGTACGTAGGCTTATATAGGCGAAAGAAGTCGGTCGGGGGAGCCTCGGGGGGCCCACGAGAGGGTAGGACGCGCCCCCCTATCTCGTGGCTTCCTCGATGCTCCCTTTACTTCAACTCCAAGTCTCTTGGGTCATAATCTTCCAAAAAATCACGCTGCCGAAGGTTTCATTCCGTTTGGATTCCGTTTGATATTCCTTTTCTTCGAAATACTGAAACAGACAATAAAACAGCAATATGGGCTGGGCCTCCGGTTAATAGGTTAGTCCGAAAAAATGATATAAATGTGTAAAATAAAGCCCATAAACATCCAAAAGGGGTAATATAATAGCATGGAACAATCAAAAATTATAGATACGTTGGAGACGTATCAGCGGCCGCCTAGGAGAGGGCTGGCGGTGGTGGTGCCGGAGGAAGCGCTGGAAGATGAGGCAGCGGTCCGTCAATACGCTACGAAGGCGTCGGTGCCATCGTACTCTGACTTGACGGCCCGCCACCCGCCTTCTTCGCCTTCGCCGGCCTCCCCATGCCAGCCGCCCAAGGAGGAGACCCCAAGAAGTTCAAGGACCTGGCGACATGGATGATGGGGTCACGGCTGTCGCCTCGGAGCGGCGCGCTCGACGCCTAGTTGGAGTCGTCATCCTTCCGCCCGCTACCCTCATCATCGCTGCTGCTGTCCTCCTCGCCACTCCTGCTCGAGGAAGAGTCTTCGTCATCAGAGGAGCTCTCCACGTAGCACCTTACGCAAGTCCCAAAGTTTCCAAAGACCTTGACGGAGAGGAGGCCACTCTTCATTAATTAGAAAAAAATGGAGAGTGAGCCCCTCCGTCAGGCTTTGGATGCGAGCGAAGGTCTTCCACCCACGGCGAAGGTACATGACATGAGGGGATGGGCACTCGATGTCGGCCCATGTGCCGCTGTTCCCACAGCCCCTCATGTGCAGCCTCAGCGGGTGCGGCGGGTCCAGCTCCATCTCCCGAGAAAATTGGGTCGGGAGACGAAGACGACGGTACGCCGGCCGACGCAGCCTGATGAAGAACTCGTAGGGGTTGTCCCCGACGTGGCCCTCCACCGGGGGAGGGGCCGCTTTCGGAGGCGAGGCTGACGCATCGCCCCGTCCTCCTCTTCCCCGAGCACCACAACGGCCTCGACCTCGCCCCCTCCCCCTTCCTCTAACGGCTAGCTCCGCCGCCACGAGCTCTTGGGGAGGAGCGACACGTTGTCTAGCAGAGACCCTCGCCGCCACCGATGAAGCATCACCACGCCCTCTCGCCATGGCAGAAGAGAAGAAGGAGCAGGGATGGGGAGAGGCGAATGACGAAGGACTGAGAGGCACCGTTCCTCCCGCTCCCTTCCTTATAAAGGACGGGGTCAGGGCCCGGCCGCCCCTTTCAGCCAATCCGGCTCATTAAGGTGACCGCCCTCCCCACCCAATTGAAGGTGCATGGGAATCAACCCAGGTGCGCACAACTCCCTGTATCCCGCGCGCCTATCATTCGCTCTGCGTCGTGCATGCGGCATACGTGGCATGAGAGATGGGCATAATGGGACGCGTGGAGCGACGGTTCCTAAGTAAGGACAGTAAATGAGCGTCCGCCCTGCGGTCTCGAAGGGACACGCAAGCCGCCTCTTTACTATTCACCGCAAGATGACGCAAGAATGCTTTGGTCACACGCGCGCGACCCCCACATCACGCATTCAACACGAGTTGTGGGGAAGCGCAGCGGACGGAAAGCTACCGCGTTAAAAACCACCCCGCCTGCGCGCGCACCGTTATGGGCCTGGCCCAACAACGTGTTGCGTTTATGTGTTGCCTAGGCCCGGGGGCTCCTGTCAGTTTACTAAAATAGGGGCACTCTTTTGTACCCCTTTATTTGTGCATGGGCAGTCGGAGTCGCGCCCACGACCACACTTAAGCAGGGCAGAGACAGGAAATCAAAGCCACGGGACGGCCAAAGCAACACCAAGACAGAGGCATGAAGAGCAAAAAGGTGAAGTCCCCCCCCCCCCGACAAGACCCTTGCCGGGGCGGCCTCCATGGCCCTTGCAAGGACCTTGCCTGGGCAGCCAACCCCACGCCAGCAGGGCGCACCACCCTTGGGCCCCAGTTTCTCCAGCATCACCAACCACGTTGGGACATAGGCTTGGGAGGTGCCTCCATGATGGCATGCGGATCTTTATGAAGACAAGGAACACTTCAAATCAGAAGAGTAGAAGACGACGAACCTCGGCGAGATCCTCGCCGAGGGAGCCCACAAGACCCATGGCAAGACCCTTGCCGGGGACGACCGCAACACCGCGGCAAGACCCTTGCCGGGGCCCCAGCAAGGCCCTTGCCAAGGACGTCCGCGAGGCCACGGCTAGGCCTGCACCCGCCAAGCTTGTGCCACCGCTCCCATGCAGCTTCCATCCCACCAGCTGGGCAGGCGCCTGCATGTCGGCATGAGGCTTCTCAGCTAACTCAGCGCATGCCTATGTGGTGGCATGCGAATCTTCGTGAAGGCCCTACCACCGCACCACCTCAGCAGCCTGCCAGCCTACAAGGCGCTGACCGCCTTGCTAGCCCAGGCGCGTGTCAAGGCAGGGCAAAGCAGCGGTGAAGTGAAGGGGACACGTCAGGGGCGCATTAAATGCACCTTGTCCCGTAATGGCAAGTGATAGGCTTAATCACAGTGCCCTGATGCCACCTCTTGTGTGCCACTGTGGCGATCCCCTTGCCTATAAAAGGATGCCCAAGGCATCCAGGAGAAGGATTCGGACTTTTGGACAAGTTACGCTCATTGTAGCTAGTTCCAGAACCTCGAGAACACAAATACACACATCAAAGCAGGACTAGGGTATTACGCATCCCTGCGGCCCGAACCTGGGTGAACGACCCGCGTGCTCGTACTGACTGCTGATCCTGCTCTCCTCACAACCCAGTGCCCCGCAACCATAGTAGGGATACTTGTGATCCCATAGGTGTCATTTCCCACCGACAGATAATTACTGGCTTTATCAATAAAAAGAGCTCAATGTATTGCTTGCCAACTGTTCTACTCCATTCGTACCATTACCGGTGCATAATCCCAAAACTCGTTCCCTGTTTTTGTCCTGAAAAAGGAAACCAGCCAAATAGCCAATAGGAGTCATGCGCAACCCCAGGAATTTGGAGCAACTGGGTGCAAATAATTGTAGTTAGATAATACATCAACCCCCGCTTCAATTTGCAGTTCCTCTTCTTTGCATACCCCGCTTAAGTGTCCACCATCTTCATCGTCCCCGGCAGGCCGTGCTACACACTGGTACACACTCTGCAGCCATGTCGAGAGACAACGAGGACGACAGTTCGGCCAGCAGTCCGGCACTGATGGTAGGTCAACATCGGAATCATCCCGCTCGTCTTCCATTTGTCCGGCGTCGAGCCCAAACCTCGATTATATTCAGTACATGGAAGGAACGCCACCTCTGGAGTTGTCAGACAACAACCAGACGAACGAGGAGCCGTCGGAGGACGAAGAAGATCGGGATGATGATGATGAGGAGGAGGAATGATCGAACGAGGAGGAGGAGGGCGACAACAGCAACGACGGAGGCGGCGATGAAAAGCCAATGGTCAGCGGCAAGAAGCGTCCTTGCCAAGACGATGTCATGGGGCCATCCAACAACAGCAAGAAGAAGAAGGACAAAATTAAGAAGACTGTATATATCTCTATTTATCTTGTCAATCTCATCGCAGATGGTTAGTAATATGTATTCGACAGAGATCTTCTACATTATCGCCCACAGGTTGGTTTGTTGAACTGTGTGCCCTGACGAACACACAATTCACAAAAAAGACAGTATGGGCTGTCTATAATGATCGCACACAATTTTGATTACCGACGTGTTTGTCGGGTATCACACACATCTTGTTACGCTGAATCGTTTGTGTTCACCTCAATCATCGCAAACGGTTCATCGGAGCAAACTCTATGCCGTATATCGCACACACATTGATATGGCTACCCGTTTTTGTTGTTCTTCCTCATCGCAAACAGTTCTGCTGAATCAACCGTATGCCCTGCATCGCACACGCAACTAAAATCTGACCTGTGTTTGATGCATCCGTCATCGCAAGCGTTTTGGACATTTTTGACGGTTCTCTGACACCACCGTTTGAGATTATTGCATCGCACACAGTTTCTCGAAGGGTCCCAGATCGTAGTGTCGCGTTAGCAGCATCCTGCAGTAGTGCCAGGGCGACAATGGCAACATGAATGGTGGCGAGGAGCTATGGCCATGGCGTCGAATGGACCTACGGTGCGCGAACGGCAAAACGGAGAGGGGGAAACGACAGCGAGGCTCACAGAGGTTCCGGCGGAGTTGTCAGCAAGCTCGAGCAGGTCAGACACGAGCAGAACGGCGATGGTGATCTCGGGCGACCGGAGGTGAAGATGACGGCGATGGCAGCGCCATAGGGCGTCTGGCGTCTCGTGGCTTGACGGAGAAGGCGAGGAAGACGCGACGAAGCTCGCAGATAGCTCAGAGCAGCACGGGAACGATGGTGGTTGCGGCAATGATGAGGGGCGGCGACGACGGCACTCGACTGTGGTGAGAGGGAGAGATCCATGGGAGGAGGGAGAGCGAGAGAGAGTGAGAGAGGTCCGGGGTGGCGCGTGGCGACGTCCAGGACGTCCAGGCGTCGATGGAGAGGGGCAGGCAGGCAGGAGGTGGCGCAGCGCGTGCGTGCGCGCGGCGACCACGCGCCCCTGGCCTCTTGGCAAGAGGTTGGCGGTGACTGGCAGGGCCAGCTGGCTGGGCCGGCCTGCTAGGCCGCACAGTGCTAGGCCGCCAGGTGAGCCTAGGTAAGAGTTTTTCCTTTTCTGTTTCTTTCTATTTTTCTTCTTGTGACATTATTTCTGATTTAATAAAAATACTAAATCAATTTATTTTCTTCTATAAATTTTTGTAGGGACTAGTTGGATTGCTCCAAAGCCCCTCACAAAAATTTAGAATTTTTGGACATATATAAAATATATAACATATATATATATATATATATATATATATATATATCCAAAGCAAATAGTTATTGCATTAATTCCAAATGCCTAAAATAAATATTTATGAGCTCCTCAAAATATTTGTTTGAATTTTACCTCTGACCAATATTTTTAGAGAGAAACATGAACATTTTGTTGGACCATTTTGGAGCAATTTTTATCTGGGTATTTTCCAGAAATGATTTCGGAGGGTTTCACAAATCCCCAAGTCAAAATTAAAAAGGAATTTAAACATGATGCACACATTACTAGCTAGTAAAGGTCATACCAAAACTAGGGATGTGACAACTCGCCCCACTTGAAAGAATCTCGTCCCGAGATTCAGGAGTCAGCGGAAAGAAAGTGGGGTACTCTAGTCGAAGACGATCTTCTCTCTCCCAAGTAGCTTCCCCTCGGAATGATGAGACCATTGAAACTTGAGAAACTTGATGTTCGGACGCTGGGTGACATGCTCTGCTTGATCAAGAATGCGAACTGGGTACTCTTGATATGTGAGGATATCTTGGTGATCAAGCATTTTGTGGTCCACTCCATTGATGGGATCCGAGAAGCAACACCTGAGTTGAGAGACGTGGAAGACATCATGAACTCAACAAAGATGTGGGGGTAGTTCCAACTGGTAGGCAACCTATCCTCTTTTAGCGAGAATTCGAAAGGATCAATGTAACGAGGAGCCAACTGGCCCTTGATGCCGAAACGATGGGTACCCTTCAAAGGAGTAACCCGAAGGAAAGCTTTGTCGCCAACTTCATAAGTCATTTCCGTATGACGACGGTCATACTGACTCTTTTGACGAGACAGGGTTGTTTTCAAGTTCTCACGGGATGATGCGAACTTGCTCTTTCTGCCTCCTGGATCATGTCCGGTCCAAAGAATTGTCTTTCACCAGTTTCTGAACAGTTCAAAGG
Organism: Triticum aestivum; assembly: GCF_018294505.1. Taxonomy (NCBI): domain Eukaryota; kingdom Viridiplantae; phylum Streptophyta; class Magnoliopsida; order Poales; family Poaceae; genus Triticum; species Triticum aestivum. The sequence goes on from NC_057801.1 coordinate 191,743,388, forward strand.
TGTTCGACATCTTCGTCCAAACAGAATCTCGAAAGGAGCTTTCTTGAGACTGGATTGATAGCTATTGTTATAAGCAAACTCGGCGAAAGGAAGACATTTCTCCCAATCCATACCGAATGAGATAACGCAAGCTCTAAGCATGTCTCGAGAGTTTGGTTGACCCTTTCCACCTGACCACTCGACTGAGAGTGGAAAGCTGTACTGAAGGATAGATGGGTTCCCATGGCAGTTTGGAAACTCTCCCAGAAATGAGAAGTGAAAATACTACCATCGTCTGAATTGATCTCTAGTGGAACACCATGAAGTGACACTATTCGAGAAATATATAAGTCAGCGAGCTGACTAGGAGTGATACTCTCTCGAACAGGTAGGAAGTGCGCCACTTTGGAGAGACGATCAATGACTATGAAGATAGCATTATTCCCTCTATTGGTCCTGGGAAAGCCGGTGATGAAATCCATACCAACTTTATCCCATTTCCACTCAGGAATAGCTAAAGGCTGAAGGGTGCCAGCAGGTCTCTAATGCTCTGCCTTAACACGATGACAAACGTCACTGTTAGCAATAATCTGAGCAATTTCTCTCTTCATCCTAGTCCACCAGAACCTCTGGCGTAGGTCATGATACATCTTAGTACTACCGGGATGAATCATGAGAGGAGATTCATGCGCCTCCTTAAGGATCAGTTGCTGAAGATGCTGCTTCTTGGGGACCACCAGGCGGTTCCCGAAGAAAACAACACCTCGATCATCTATAGAGAAACTACCGGCAATACCATTGGCAATGTTTCTCTTAATCCGGGTAATCCCCGTATCATGCTTCTGGGCTTCTATGATATGATCCACAAGAGTAGGTTTCGCCACCAAGGTAGAAAGGAGTCCGCGAGGAGTAATGTGAAGGTTAAGCATACAGAATTCCTTATGGAGAAGTGGTTGGCCCTGCTGCAACATGAGATTGTTGCAATAGGTCTTACGACTTACTGCATCGGCCATGACATTGGCTTTGACTGGGGTGTAGGTAATCCCTAAGTCGTAGTCTAAGATTACCTCCAACCAATGTCTTTTGCCTAAGGTTCAAATCTAGTTATGTGAAAATATACTTGAGACTCTAGTGATCGGTGTAGATCTCACAACATTTACCAAGAAGGTAATATCGCCAGGTCTTAAGTGCATAGACTACAACTGCAAGCTCTAGATCATGTGTAGGATAATTCTCCTCATGTGGATGCAACTGTCGAGATGCATAGGCAATCACATGACGATCCTGCATAAGAATGCAACCTAGTTCCTGTCGTGAGGCATCACAATAGATAACAAAGTCCTTAGTGAAATCCGGTGGCACAAGTATGGGAGCGGAAGTCAAGCGTCTTTTCAGTTCCTGAAAACTGTACTCACACTGTGGGGACCACTCAAACTTTTTATCTTTCTTGAGAAGTTCTGTGAGAGGTTTGGCCACTTTGGAGAAGTTTTCAACAAAGCAGCGACAATAACTGGCTAGACCAAGAAAACTCCTAACTTGTTTAACTTTTTCAGGTGGAGTCCAATCAAGAACGGCCTAAACCCTCTCGGGATTGACAGTAATGCCCTTACCAGAGATCACGTGGCCTAGATAGGTCACTTCTGGCAACCAAAATTCACACTTGGAGAACTTGGCATAAAGGCAGTGCTCTCTGAGTTTTTCTAACACAAGTCTAAGATGTTTGGCATGCTCTTCCTCACACTTGGAGGACTCATCAAGTTGTTTGTTATGCTCAGCTAGTTCTAAGGGTGCCATCTTGTAAGGTCTCCTAGAGATTGGAGTGGTTCTTGGGATAAGATCTCTAACAAACACTACATCTCTGTCAGGTGGAACACTTGGCAGTTCCTCTGGGAAGACATCTGGAAAGTCACGGACTACCGGGATATCTTCAAGGTCTGGGAGAGGGATGGCATTAAGAGATTTGAGCTGAAGCTTTGCAACTCTAGTGGAGATAGTGACTAAGAAATGAAAGACTTATCCATCAGAAAGGGCTATACCATATCATGCTAATTATGAATTGCCTAAGATGTTTATCCCTTATGATGCACCCTTCTAGATTGCGTGGTAGTCGCTTTTTATTAGGGTGATCTCTCACAAAAATTTCAAAGTAGTTAGTGTTCACCCAAGTGTAGCACCGTCTGAAATTTGTATCTTTTCGGGCTGCGCCATGTACACATGAGCACGAATGAATCGAGAGGAATGAGGCGGGTGAGGTCAGACCTCACAACAACATCACTTGGTTGTCTTTGACGTTCAGGCAGGGGTATCTTGAGCTCGGAACACGCCCATCGAATGATGAAGAAGAACCACATAGAGATGTGATCGACCAGTTGGCCTACTGATTGAAATTCTCGTCATCAGTGATGAACCCGTCAATGGCGTCGAATTGAAATGCAGATCTTGAATCACTCACAATGAATTATGAGAGATATTGAATTGAGTGGGAGGGCACTGTTGAATTAACATGTTTAATTCTCAGTGCAATTAATTTTGAACATCGTCTAGGTCTGATTAGCATAATAGTTGTAGATTAATGGCTCGCGTTTCCACCTTCCCTATTAAAATTGAATAGCTATTAAATATCTGGTTAAAACTTTATGGTTGGTAATGTAATGTGAGGAATGTCCTCAAGAGTGCCGAGAAGGACTTTGTCCTATCGCATGCTTTCGGTATCCTCCCGCATATTCTATGGATGATGTGATTCTCATCCTTTGATCAAAAAGCTAGAATTCTGTTACCCTCAAGTGCAAAATCTTTGCTTCCATGAGACCCGAACTTGGAAAGTTTGGGAAAGTTATGTGATATTCATGGAACTGAAATCACTTTAAGATACAAACAAAGCAATGTTTGTTTGCAAAGGATTAGTAAAGTGTTTACTGGGCATTTGATTGTTAGGAGAGGGATCCAGAAGAACGCCTGCCATGTGATGATGGTGAATAAAAAAACCACTTGAAGAGAAAGGGAATGTCCAAAAGGGTGTTAGTGAAACTTTCCCACCTAGGAAGTCTTGGGCTAACTCCACACTTAAGTTGGGTGCTTCTTCTGAGAGTAGGAGAAATACTAAAAGTTAAACTATTAGAAGTATAAAGGCAGAAAGAAACAAGACTGGAATATCCAGGTCATGTATGAATGTCATACAAGTTTTTGATGTCTAGAAGGATGGTCAAAGATAAAGTTCTTGGGAATTGTGGTTAAATATGTTAATCACTAATTCTTGGGTATTGTGAGTTAATCACAAATATACCCGCTCGATTGCATTCTGTTGCGAATCGGTGTAAGAGCTACTATGGCCTAAAAATACTAGCCAAGAATGATGTTTTAATACGTGTTGGGAACATAATAAAAGTTACTATACCTTCCATCGGTGTATTACCTATGTATTTTATTTCATAATTGTTTTTAGAGCATTACACACTCTAGCCCTTTGCATAAGGTATCTTGCAAGAAGGTTGTTCATAAGAGAACTTTTGATGTTCAGTATTATGAATAAACATAAGGGCCATACTTTCATTATGAATGAGATGTATGTTATGAATAATGATATTAATATATTACCCCCGTGTTTACTTTCATAATTCATTTTAGAGTTTCATACACTCTAGCCCATTGCACATTGTTTATTGCAAAAGGGTTGTTCATAAAAGAACAATTGTTGTTCAGTATTATGAATAACATGAAGGGCCATGCTTCCATCCAACATGGGATGTGTGTTATGAATATTGATGGTAATATGATACATCCATAACACTGACGCTAAATGTCGCAAGACTAAAAGAATACCACACAAGTGTGGCACTACATTTGGTCACATTGGAGAAACCCGCAATGAAAAATTCCATTATGATGGATTTTGAAGTCATTTGATTTTGAATCATCCGACACTTGGAACTTTCCTCCAAAAAGTGAAGTGAATGAAATACCGTTCACATGCCATAAGGAACGAACTTATTGGTGATCATACATTTTGATGTGTGTAGTTCAAAAAATGTGTTGCAAGTAGTGGATTTATCTATCTTCAGAAATGACTCAAGTAGATATATGGATATTTGCTTGATGATACGTAAGTCTAGGTCTTTTGAAATCATTCGAAAGGTTTTCAAAAATGAAGTAGAAGTTATTGTAACAAGAAAATTATGTTTCTACAATTTGATTGCAGAAAGGAATATTTGAGTTACAAGTTTAGCGAATACCTGATGAGTTGTGAAAAGAGTTTCATAACTTATACCTCCCAGAACACCACTATGAGTGGAATGTCTGTGAAGATGTAATCAAACCATTTATGACATGGTAAGATCAAAGATGACATAAATAAATTTGCCATTATCACTTTTAAAGAGTGATGCTTTAGAGACTGCGGCTTTTACACTGAAAAGAGCTCCAACGGGTGTTGAAATGACGGCATGGTATGGTACGCCCAACCTTGTTATATCTTTTCTTAACATTTGGAATATGGGGCTTGAATAAAAGGTTACAAACCTATTCCAAATTAGACAAGTGCTACTTTGTAGGTTATCCAAATTTATTGGGTATTCCCGCACCACTATACCGAGGCAAAAAGTTTTCCCACAAAGAACGGTGTGATTTTGAAGAAAAAATTTCTTCCAAAAAGGTGAGTGGGAGGACAGGGCAACTCAACGATATAACAATATCTTTGTCATCAGATCAAAGGAAAGGAAGCTTGGAAGTAATTCCAGAGTTTCCTACTATGACTGATACGGAAGTCTCTACAACAAAATGTATGGACTTCGGTCGAACTTGCAGCTGAACCACGTAGGCAAGGCTCGTGCAAACCTCTCAGGTGCACAAATGAGATATTGTTGTTACACAATAGTGTACCTACGATACACAAATAACCATTGATGGGCCCTGACTCCGGAATTGGCTAAATGCCAATATAATTCGAGATAGTTTACATAAATGATTCAAGATTAAAATCTAGATAAACCCTCTGAAAGACTTAGAGTCTAACGGATTGTAATGGGACTATAAAGTGATACGGATAAAAAAAAATTATCCATTAAGCTCGACTTATTGCAGTAACAAGTTCAAGGAGTTGACTACAATGAGATTTTCTCACCGTAGCAATGCTTAAAGTCGGTTCGGGTTAAACTAGCAATTAATACATATTTCAAACATGAAATATGAAACATGGATGACAAAAGAATTTCCATGAAATGGAAATACAACCTAGGACTTGTATGTAATACAATCCAAAGTATTTTGTCAGTCGAGAGGATGCTAGTAAGTATGCAAACTTCAGAGTTCTAGCAATGGACAGAAGAGAGCAAAGTGGAGTTGGAATCTTCATTTTTGATGGAATGGTCAAAGGGGTTTGACTTCATCAATGGGTAACGAAGATGCTTGTGGTTTCAAGAAATTAAGTGGGAGCATAATACTATTTCTGAAAACCTTGTGTGCTTGACACATTGTTAATTGGAAATAAATTTCTTGACATGAATTAGGACTTCATTTGAAAATAGTTTTTCCATGAAATACTTGGGCTAAATAGCCTTGATATTAGGCATAATGATCTATGGCGATAGATTTACCTAATGGGGCTGAGCAAAAATACATATTGACAAGATGCTAAAACCATTTAGCACTAAGAACAACAAGGAGTGATTCTTGCCGGAGTCACATGGAAAGAGTTTTTGCAAGAATCGGTGTCCAAAAACACTGATGAGCAAAATACATGATGGAGATTCCACACACTCCTATGTTTGGATTAATCATGTATTCCATGGTATGTAAAAAACCAGATATGTCCAATACTCCCAAGCTGCTGCGAGTATAGATACCAAACTGATCAAAATTACCGATCATGGGACAACAGTGAAAAAGGGTCATTGAGTACTAAAGTAGCACTGATGACATGTTTTCTCGCAAGTGGAGATCATGAAGAGTTCGTTGTAAAATGTTACGTTGATACAGTATTCATCATTTCTCCATGCGATTTTCGATTTAAATTGAGGGTTTTGTGTAACACACAATATGGTGGCACAATTACTTGTAAATTGTTCCAAACAAGTTACTGTGGTGAATTCTATAACAGAGGTGAAGTATGTTGCCGCTTTAGAAGCGACAAACAAGATGTTGAATCATATAGTTCATTCATAAACTTAAGTATGGTTCCAAGAAGGCTTTGGTCAATGGGACACTATTGCAGATAGTTGCTCCATAGCTCAATCTGAGGAATCAAGCTTCGACCAATGATTCACATATATACAAGGCCAAGTCCGCACAAAATATGAATTTTGTGAAAGCGTGAAAACGCGAGGATATGCAGAGATACACACGGAGCTAAATTCATTAGTTATGCTGGACATCAGGCTATACGACAAGCAAAGCATATTTACACCGGTGTGCCACAGGTGTGAAGTGAATTAGCATTAAACTAGATTATTGACTCTAGTGCAAGTGGGAGTCTATAGGAGATATGCCCTAGAGGCAATAATAAATGCTATTATTTATATCCATGTTCATAATTATGTTTATGTTCCATGCTATAACTGATGTTGTTCCCGAGCCAGTATGTCCATAAAGGCTCTGGGGAAAACCCATGTGCGCATGTGGAATAATAAATGGTAAAATGTATTCCTAGTCATGCCTCTAAGACTAACTCAAGTGTTGCATGTTGATTATGTTTTCCCAATCATGGGCATGTCTATGCCAGCAACTTTGAGGGCACAATGTTAAGAGAACATTTGTGTTGAATCGACCCGGATTGAAGTTATGCTGTGAGATTCGTTTGTCACAAGTTAATGGTATAGAACACAAAGATGGTTAACGTTTGCATGATTCCTTAGACCATGAGAGTATCGAGTTTATTCATGCTTGCTTCATGAACTTTGGGGTTTGTTAAACGCCATCCGTAAATGGGTGGCTATTACACCGGCTTACGGGTTCATGGAGAAGTATGTCAAGTAACTTAATAGCTCAAGATTGGGATTTTCTCCTCCGACGATGGAGAGATATCTCTAGGCCCTCTCGGTGTTACGAAATCCATCATCGTCTGGCCAAACACTTTGTAATTTGAGCACGGGGATACCGGAACACGATAACGAGAAAAGAGATCAATACCGGTAACGAGGTAACTGACATAGTGGAAAAGTTGTTGATCCACGGGAATGCCAACATGTCTCACCTTGGGTATTTGTAACATACTACGAAGCAACAGGAATAGCACACGGCAACTGGAGGTTCACTCGAATATTCGTTCGTGTGGGTATAGGGGTCAATATGGGTGTCCATGGCTCCGATGTTGATCATTGATCAGAAAGGGTTCTGGTCATGTCTATACTTCACCGAACCTATAGGGTCACATGCTTAAGGGTCATCTATCTGCTGAATACTAGACAAGGAGTCTGAGAGAAAATCACCGAAAAAGTTTTGGACACCGGAAAAGTTTCGGACAGCGGAAAAGGTTCCGCAGAGAGAGGTCATCGGATGAGTTTCGGTGAAACTGAAAAGTGGTTTCAGGGGAAACCATTAAGTCAAATTGGTTTCGGCACATGCCTGATAATTCTTGGAGGGTACCAGAATCATTCTAGAATTTTCCAGGATAATAACCGGATATGCTCCGGAGCTGCCGGAACCACTACAGATGCTTTTTGCAGATGAAAATCACTAAATCGGAATTGTTTCGGAACGTGTTGAAAATCATTTTGGTGGGTACTTGAAATGTTCTAAGCCCACATAAATATTTTCAGTTTGAATGAACGCTGAAAAATGTCGTCGTGAATAGTGAAAGTGCTTTTTGGGATATTTATGGAAAACCACCTTTTGGGATATTTTCCAAAAGGCTTCTAGAAGGCGTCTAAGAAACCCCCTTGGGGCCCCCACCCCAAGATGGTTGGACAGCCACATGAGGGGCTCCTCCATGGGCCCCCACTTGCTCCATTAGTTCCCCTTTATGCCCTTGTGGAGGAGTCCATTTGTCGGTGTCAAAACCGGCGGATCTCGGGTAGGGGGTCCTGAACTGTGCGTCTAGGCGGATGGTAACAGGAGACAAGGGACACGATGTTTTTACCCAGGTTCGGGCCCTCTCGGTGGAGGTAAAACCCTACTCCTGCTTGATTAATATTTGATGATATGGGTAGTACAAGAGTAGATCTACCACGAGATCAAGGAGGCTAAACCCTAGAAGCTAGCCTATGGTATGATTGTTGTTCGTCCTATGGACTAAAACCCTCTAGTTTATATAGACACCAGAGAGGGCTAGGGTTACACAGAGTCGGTTACAATGGTAGGAGATCTACATATCCATATCACCAAGCTTGCCTTCCACGCCAAGGAAAGTCCCATCCGGACACGGGATGAAGTCTTCAATCTTGTATCTTCATAGTCTTGGAGTCCGGCCAATGATGATAGTTCGGCTATCCAGACACCCCCTAGTCCAGGACTCCCTCAGTAGACCCCGAACCAGGCTTCAATGATGATGAATCCGGCATGTTGATTGTCTTCGGCATTGCAAGGCAGGTTCTTCTCCAAATCCTGTGTTGAATAGTGTCCGGCTTCTTGTAAATGTTGCACTCCTTGGCTTCTACGCCCAATAATGGCCATCTTCCACGTGTCAAACGAATGCAAAAAGCCAGGGTATTTTTACACTTACCCCCCTTGCTGCGCAAATGAGCCGCCTATAAAAGGGGACGAGGATCTAGATCCGAATCACACCATCCTCCCTCCGCAAGTACTCACCGGAGCGCCCTTGACAGGAATCCATTCCATCATGGACAGTCGACGCGGATCCTCCTCTCGTGCTCCCAGCCCTCAGCCAGGAGATTGGGGGAGATGCTCAGTCCCGCATAGTGAGTTAGTGACGCTCCAAGCCGAGGGATATCTTCCCCCGGCTTTTATGGTTCCGGTTCGAGCCGGACTCGCCACCTACACGGGCGGAAAGCAGGCGGAGAGCGTCTCCAATCCCTCCAAAGGAGAGCGGGTATGCTTTGTCTCTTATCTAATAAGAGGACTTGGGTTTCCAATACATCCGTTTCTCCGGGGGCTCCTGGAGTTCTATAGCCTCCAGCTGCACCACCTTACGCCTGCCTCCATTCTGCACATCGCGGGCTTCGTGGCCCTTTGCGAGCTGTTCCTGGGCGTCGAGGCTCATTTTGCACTGTGGAGGAGATTATTCTACCTCGTACCATGTTCTCATGAGGGGTCGATATATCAAGTGGGCGGAGCCGAACTATGGCGCATCGCCGGGACCGGATATCTATCCAGAACCCCAAAGAAGGCGTCCGAAGACTGGCCTTCGGAATGGTTTTATATAGAAGATGCCCCGCTATCGGATCCAGTTCGGATCGGCCTCCCGGAGTTCAGTAATGCTTCTCTGAAGAAACGCCTAAGCTGGCGTCCGCAAAGTCCTCAACGGGAGAATGACAGGGACGTCCTGTACCTGATGGGCCGAATAAGATTATTGGCTCATTCCGGATTGACCATGATTGGGGTCATGGCCACATGCATCATGCGGGCGGTGCAGCCGCTCCAGTATAGGGGCCATCCCATGTGGGATTTCAACGGGGAGGATGATGCCACCCGTCACGGCCGCAAGGGGCCGGGATCGGTCGCCGATCTGGTAAAGATCCTGTCCGGCCTGTATAAAGGGGAGAAGGATGACTTCCTCCGTGCTAGTCCATTGAATGGATTTTCCATGAACAACCCTTGAAGCTACGTAAGCGGACACTCGTCTATCCGATCCATATTCCCAAAGTTAAGTGTCTCATTTTGTGATTTCGACGCAGGAACTGCGCCGGGCCGTAGAGGATATACACAGCCCGGCTCCACAACCCGAGGATCCGGAACGGTCCCTCGATCCGGCCTCCGAAGAGGATCCGGACATAAAGGTGGAGCTAATCGATGGGGTGTTCCACCAACATAGCATCGACAATGCTTTGGTCGCCATTACGGCCGACTACCCTGAAATATTTCCGGCTTCCCAGGTAACTGTGACCTAAGTCCTGATACCATAACCCATCTGTGCTTATTTCTGATCACCACATACAAATGGTGTTCCGTAGGAGGTGCCTTCGAGGCGGGAAGCCGAACCCGCGGTGGCTGGCCAACAAGGGGCAGCTCGGCCCAGCAGGCGGAAAAGAAGTGTGGCACGGATTGAGACATCACCATAACGGTATGGCGCGCCACCATGTTTCCAGGAAAGATTCCTGGAAGGCATATTAACGCTCGTGGTTTTTTCAGGAGAAAGAGCGCTCGCCGGACTGTGTCCGGAGAGGTTGCCAATCAAGCCTCCGCCAGCCAGGCTCCAACGCCAGGTCCGGAGGGGGAGGCGAACACAAGGCGCGCGTCAGGTGCTCCTCCAACGGAGGATGCCGACAGGTTGTCTGCCAACAGATCTGAGGTGGAGAGCGCCATGAATCACAAGCGCCGCCGGACAGTTCTTCGTGACGCATGTTTCTCCCTGGAGGCATTAAATGCCTTTAATTCGGGAGATGCGGACCTCCGTGCCGCTCAAGATGGTCTAGCCAGAGCCACGGAGCAGTATGTGAAAGACATACGGGTGAGGAATTTTGACAGTTATATATGCCAGTAGCCCCCAAGACTTAAAATAGTTAGAATAACTGATTTAAGGATCATTTGTTATGCAGGATCTTACGGAGAAGAATACCCATTTGTCCCAGGAGCTTCAAGAGTGCAAGGCCCAACTTGAGGCCGCACTAGCCGCCACAGGGGGAGCCACAGAGACCCCCTCCGGTAATGTATACTTTTGAAAGATAAGTAGTTTGCAGCGTGTGTATAGGTCTGACAATAATATTGCAGATGGCGTCGGACTAGATCAGGATAGGCAGCAGCTACTACCCCAGCTAAAGACCGGCGAGAAGGTGCTTACAAGGGTGTGGCAGGAGAAAAATAACCTCCAAGATGCCAACACCCAGCTGGGCGAGGAACTAAAAGATGTTCGGGCCCAGCTGTCTGACTCCGTGAAGGAGAATCGGCGGCTTCGTCGCGGCATTTATAGTAAGTGCTTGAACGAACTTTTGAAAAAGAAGAGTTCGGCGAGGAAGTCGATTAACAGGAATATGTCCGTAGGTATGCTCACAGTTCGTCCTGCAGAGGAAATGCCCGGTTCAATGGGTGACCTACTTCCCGAGCTGCTGCAACTTCACAAACGAGTTCGGCAGGTGATGAGCGGCGTCGCCCAGGCCTTGTGGCCGTCCGTCTCCCTACCCGAAGGTCTTGGAGAGCTTGCAGAGAAGCTTCAGGGAGCACGGCGGCGCTTCCGTCTATGGAAGATATCGGCCTGCCGTCAAGATGCCTGGGAGGCATGGGCCATGGTGAAGACGCGGGACACGAAGGCTGAACCGAACCACATGGCCTAGGTCGGACCTGTGGGGCCCGATGGGAAGGATATCCCTGTGAGCTTAATGTACGGCCAAGTAGAGTTGGCCGCAAAGTATTCCCAGCGGGACTATAAACTAGACAACCTATTAGATGGTATTGAAGAGGAATACAGTCAGTCAATTTGAGTATGTAATTTAAAATGACATGTAAAATGCCTTCTAGCCAGATTGTAGATCGTTTGTCGTTGCGGACCTTTTCGCTTCAACCTCGGGACTCGACAGTCCGGAGTGTGTCCGAATACCCTCACGGTTATATAAAAAACCGGGGCATGCGTGGAGACCAGGTGTAGGGGTCATTAGTGCTTTATCAGACAAGTGCCCAACTAGTTATGTTATATTACATGGTTAGTAAGAAACATCTTCCAGGGAGAATAGTTCCGTTAGGGGTTCCTTTCCCTGGGAGGCATGCCCTAAAGTGCATGTCCGGAATGCGAAAAAAGCAGGAAAGCATCTGGGGGTAGATAAATAAATAGGTAAGAAATCATCTTTTAATTCGCCGACCGAATATTCCCTTAAGAACGCTAGCTTTCAGCTTCACCCAGTCTGAGGTACACATCCGGCTGACCCGGCAGTAAGAATCGCAGAGGTGCTCCCTTTACCTCCTAGCCGAACAATTGGGAACATAGGGGTAAGCACAGGAGCCAGGCAACCCCGCTTGGCCAAAACTTAAGTCATATCGATGCATATAATGGTGAATAAAAGGTACATGCGGAAGTGTGACACATGTGTTGGGTATAAAGCCCGTATAAATAAGCTTCTGTTAAAGAAGCCCCTAGGTATAATGAGTGCGAGTAGCACATCAAGTGTGTGCGAACAATGCGCAGGCGAGCCACCGAAGGACCGTGAGAAAAAGGGGGGAGGAGAAAAATAAAAGAGAGTTAAAGTATAAAATAAAGACGGGGGAAGGAGACGAACTCAGAGTCTGGCGCTAGGCGTAGAATCTTTGGAGACGGGCTGCGTTCCATGGATTTGGCTCGAGGTGGTTATCCGATGCGTTTCGCAGACGGTACGCTCCGCCGGTCAGGACTTGGTCGATGATGAAGGGACCTTCCCATTTGGGCTTGAGTTTGTCCTTTTTCTTGTCCGGCAGGCGTAGAACTAGTTCGCCAACATTGTAAGTTTTGGCCCGTACTTCTCTGCTTTGATATCTTCGAGCCTGCTGTTGATAGAATGCGGAACGAGCTTTTGCCACATCGTGCTCCTCTTCTAAGGCGTCCAAACTGTCCTGCCGATCCAGCTCGGCTTCTCTTTCTTCGTACTTGCGCACGCGAGGTGAGTCATGAATTAAGTCGCAGGGCAAAACTGCCTCTGCGCCGTATACCATGAAAAATGGTGTGAATCCGGTAGTGCGATTCGGCGTGGTTCACAGCCCCCAGAGTACGGAGTCGAGCTCCTCTACCCAGTGCGTGTTAGATTCCTTGGGGGACCGCACTAGTCTGGGTTTGATGCCGCTCATGATTAGACCATTTGCTCGCTCGACTTGACCGTTAGTTTGAGGGTGATAGACTGAAGCGTAGTCGAGCTTGATGCCCATGTTTTTGCACCAGAGTTTAACCTCGTCGACCATGAAGTTCGTGACGTTATCAGTGATGATGCTATGGGGGACGCCGTAACGGTGTACTACCCCTGATATGAAGTCTATCACGGGTCCGGATTCGGCCGTCTTAACTGGCTTGGCCTCTATCCATTTGGTGAATTTATCACCATGACTAATAGGTATTTTTGCTTGTGGGTTCCTCCTTTAAGGGGTCCAACCATGTCAAGCACCCCAGACCGCGAACGGCCAGGTGATGGGTATAGTTTTTAGGGCGGTGGGTGGCATGTGGCTTTGATTAGCAAAGAGCTGGCAACTGACGCATCGATGGACTAAGTCCTGTGCATCTGCCTGGGCCGTCGGCCAATAAAATCCTGTACGGAAGGCCTTGCCTACAAGGGCCCGGGCTGCGGCGTGGTGCCCACCAAGTCCAGCATGAATTTCAGCCAGAAGATTTCACCCTTCCTCTTCGGAGATACACCTTTGAAGGACTCCGGTTGTGCTTTTCTTATAAAGCTCTCCCTCATGGACTTTATAGGCTTTAGACCGCCGAACTATGCAGTGGGCCTCGTTTTGGTCCTCGGGAAGTTCCTGCCTAGTTAAGTAGGCTAGGAATGGCTCGGTCCACGGGGCAATAACTGCCATTATTTCGTGGGCTGAAGGTGTTATTTTGTTGGCAGAATCACCGATTGTGTCAGAATGTTCGGTGTTGGGCGGTGCGGTTGGCTCCGGATTGTTGTTTCCGGACTCCCCTTCCCACAGTATGGATGGCTTGCAAAGCTGCACCAGGAAGATGTTGGGAGGGACGGCATCGCGCTTTGCGCTGATGCGTGCCAATACGTCCGCTGCCTGGTTATTATCTCGGGCTATATGGTGAAATTCCAGCCCTTCAAACCGAGCTGACATTTTTAAGACTGTGTTACGGTAAGCTGCCATTTCCGGATCCTTGGTGTCAAAGTCTCCATTTATTTGGGATATTGCGAGGTTCGACTCCCCGCGCACCTCTAGGCGTTTAATGCCCATGGAGACCGCCATCTGGAGGCCATGTAGAAGGGCCTCGTATTCGGCTGGGTTGTTGGAGTCCGTGTACACTATCTGGAGTACGCATTGGACTGTGTCTCCGGTTGGGGACGCCAGGACGACGCCAACCCCTAGGCCGGCCAACATTTTGGAGCCGTCAAAGTGCATAATCCAATTGGAGTATGCGTCGTATTCTTTAGGGAGTTCTGCTTCAGTCCATTCGGCGATGAAGTCAGCCAAAACTTGTGACTTGATAGCTCGCCGTGGTTTATAGGTTATGTCGAATGGTCGGAGCTCGATGGCCCATTTTGCAATCCGGCCAGTTGCGTCGCGGTTGTTTATAATGTCATTAAGAGGTACTTCGGAGGCTACTGTTATCGAACACTCTTGAAAGTAGTGTCGCAGCTTCCGGGATGCCATGAACACCGCGTACGCTATCTTTTGATAGTGTGGATACCGGGACTTGCATGGAGTTAGGACAGTGGACACGTAGTACACTGGTTTTTGAAGAGGGAACTTGTGTCCGTCCATTTCTCGTTCGACGATGAGCACCGCGCTTACAACTTGATGTGTTGCCACGATATATGATAACATTGGTTCGCCCAAGTTGGGCGCGGCCAGGACCGGATTTGTTGCCAATATGGCTTTGATTTCTTCGAGTCTGGCTGTGGCGGCATCCGTCCTCTCGAAGTGTTCGATGCACCGGAGGAGGCGATAAAGGGGTAATGCCTTTTCTCCTAAGCGGGAGATGAAGCGGCTTAGAGCCGCCACGCATCCAGTCAATTTTTGTATTTGCTTGAGGTCTTTTGGGATATGCAATTGTGACAGAGCTCGGATCTTCGCTGGGTTTGCTTCAATTCCTCTACTGGATACAATGAAACCCAAGGGCTTTCCGACTGGTACACCGAAGACGCATTTTTCCGGGTTGAGCTTAATGTCATATGCTCGGAGATTGTCGAATGTGAGCCTCAAGTCGTCTACTAGAGTTTCGACGTGCTTGGATTTGACGACCACATCGTCTACGTATGCCTCCACTGTTTTGCCGATCTGGTTTGCCAGCCATGTTTGAATCATGCGCTGATATGTTGCGCCGGCGTTTTTGAGCCCGAAGGGCATTGTGTTGAAGCAGAATGGTCCATATGGAGTAATGAATGCTGTTGTGGCTTGGTCTGGCTCCACCATCTTGATTTGATGGTAGCCGGAGTATGCGTCGAGGAAGCACAATGAATCGTGCCCTGCGGTAGCGTCGATAATTTGATCGATGCGGGGAAGGGGGAAGGGATCCTTTGGGCAAGCCTTGTTAAGGTCCTTGAAATCGACACACAGGCGCCAGGATTTGTCCTTCTTTGGTACCATTACCAGGTTTGCTAGCCAGTCCGGGTGTTTTATATCTCTGATGAATCCGGCTTCCAATAGTTTGGCTAGCTCCACTCCCCTTGCCTGTCTCTTGGGTTCGGAAAATCGCCGAAGAGCATGTTTTACTGGCTTGAATACTTTTAGGATATTTAGGCTGTGCTTGGCCAGCCGTCATGGGATTCCTAGCATGTATGAAGGTGCCAGGCAAAAATGTCCCAATTTTCCCGTAGGAATTCTCGTAGTGCAGCGTCTACATCAGGGTTTAATTGTGCCCCGATGGAGGTCGTCTTTGTAGTGTCCGTTGGATGGACTTGGAATTTGACTATTTCGTCCGCTGGCTTAAAAGAGGTGGACTTGGATCTTTTATAGAGTATCACATCGTCCCTGTTCACCGTGGAGCGCAGTGCAGTGAGTTCCTTGGCCGCTAGGGCTTCTGATAGTGCCTCTAGGGCTAGTGCAGCTGTCTTATTTTCGGCGCAGAGTGCTATGCCCGGATCACTGGTAAGGGTGATGATTCCGTTGGGCCCGGGAATTTTGAGCTTCATGTACCCGTAATGGGGTATAGCTTGAAAAATTGTGAATGCCTCTCGCCCTAATAAAGCGTGATATCCGCTGCTGAATGGGGCCACTTGGAACGTGACCTCCTCAGACCTGTAGTTGTCTGGTGAGCCGAACACCACATCCAGTGTGATTTTTCCTATGCATCATGCTTCCCGACTAGGGATTATTCCTCTGAAGGTTGTGCTGCTTCGCTCAATGCGGCTCCAGTCTATTTCCATTTTTCGAAGGGTTTCCTCGTAAATGAGGTTTAATCCGCTACCGCCGTCCATGAGTACCTTAGTAAGGCGAAACCCATCCACTATTGGACTGAGGACCAATGCGGCTGGTGCTCGGGCTGTTCGGAATTTAGGTTCGTCACTGGCATTAAAGGTAATAGCCGTGTCACTCCATGGGTTTATTGTTGCTACTTGGTAGACTTCGGCAAGGCTGCGGAGTGTTCGTTTCCGCATATTATTTGATGTGAAAGTCTCGAAGACTGTTAATACCGTACTGGTGCTCCTGGGCTGGTTCTCTAGAGCTAGAAGCTCCTCGCCACTTTTGGCCACCTGCCGCAGTATCCAACATTTTCGAAGGCTATGAGTTGGAGTGGCGCCCTCTATACTATGAATTTTGCAGGGTCCACTGAGCCATCCCTCCAGTACGGTTCCGTGCCCTTTAGGGGGTTTTTGCTTTTTGGTATTTAACCCGGGTGCCTGGCGATGATGCACCCTTTTATTTTAGACTAGGGTTGTATTCAGAGCCGGATTATCCCAAAATTTTGTTTCGGTTTTCCAGACGCTCTCCATCGCACAGTACTTTCGTACTATGGATGCTAAGTCGGCGAAGCGTGTAATTTCACGATGACTTATGGCGTTTATGATTCCCTTGTCTGTGCAATCATTGCAGAAAAGTGAGATTGCGTCTTCCTCGCGGCAGTCCTTTATCCTGTCCATAACCAGGAGGAATCTGGCCCAATAATGGTGTACTGTTTCTGCGGGCTCTTGCCGGATTTGGGATAGATCACTTGTGTTTGGGTGGGCGGGTGGAATTAAATTCGGAACCCCGTCCAATCTAGGACTCAAGGGCCGAAAAGTTTCCGAACTTGGAAGCTTAGGTTGTTGGATGTTGTCCAACGAATCCAGCCCGCTGCCTGACTTTAGGTTCAGGACTTGATTGACGTCCGTCCCTCTGCGGGAATCCGGCATGGAGGGGTCGGGAATTAGGATATAGCTTGTCCTTAATGTAGAGGAAGAGTCGCCGTGTTGTTCCTCCACCACAGCAACGTGGTGGGTAGCCTGGGGAGAGTTGATCTCTTTCAGATCGGTTTTAGGCTCAATCTGATCGTAGTCTGTAGCGACTCCCAGGGCGGCGATGCGATCCAAGAGCTCGTTTAAGGAGGAGAGCTCCATCGGATCTAGGTGCTCAGCGAGTTCCGAGTTGACGTGAAGATCGCTTTTGATGACCCGAGAGGTCATCGTCAGCGCGGCGGCCGAACAGGCGGTCATAAGAAAACCGCCTAGCCGGATAGTTTGGCCAATGGCCAAAGCTCCTTTAGCAACGGTGCCGTCTTTAAAGATGGGACGAGGCATCCTTCCTGATGGCGATAACACATAGGAACTCTCAATGAAAGCACCAATGTCGGTGTCAAAACCGGCGGATCTCGAGTAGGGGGTCCCGAACTGTGCGTCTAGGCGGATGGTAACAGGAGACAAGGGTCACGATGTTTTTACCCAGGTTCGGGCCCTCTCGGTGGACGTAAAACCCTACTCCTGCTTGATTAATATTGATGGTATGGGTAGTACAAGAGTAGATCTACCACGAGATCAAGGAGGCTAAACCCTAGAAGCTAGCCTATGGTATGATTGTTTTTCGTCCTACGGACTAAAACCCTCCGGTTTATATAGACACCGGAGAGGGCTAGGGTTACACAGAGTCGGTTACAATGGTAGGAGATATACATATCCGTATCACCAAGCTTGCCTTCCATGCCAAGGAAAGTCCCATCCGGACACGGGACGAAGTCTTCAATCTTGTATCTTCATAGTCTTGGAGTCCGGCCAATGATGATAGTTCGGCTATTCGAACACCCCCTAGTCCAGGACTTCCTCACCATTCATGGGCATTCTTTGGTTTTTTGGAATGGCCACTATACCCCTTGGTTTCCCTATAAATAGGAGGTAAGGGGCCTTCCCAAACCTCATCCCTTGCTCTCATACAAGTGCCATGCAATGATCTGGCTTCTCTCTCCCTTCCTGCGAAATAGTTTCGTAGAGCCAAAACGCTGTCTGGGTTCCAGCGGGAACTAGTTCTAGACGGCGAAGCCATGCTCGATAGATGACACCGTATGTGTGTAACTATGTAGAGAGATCGTAGTTTCGGTCTTAGTCCCAGAGTGCCTCCTGAAGGGCTGTCCAAGTGACCGTATGAGATTCTGAGGTCTTCCCGAAGGGCTGTCCGAGGATCCGTCCGGTGGGACTATCCGAGGGACAGTCCCGAGTCCTCCCGAAGGGCTGCCCGGAGATCCCTCCGGGGAGCAGACGCGGGAGTACATCCTCGCGGTTGGGAGGTTGTAAATCCTAGCTGCGGGGATCTGCACCAACGATCGTCATCGACTCTACTTCCACTGCGCTATGAGTCGGTAACGAAAAGATCAAACCTTGTATGCAGTCTCCATAGTGGTCCTGGGCTAGTGCGTAGGTCAGAAATTTTTTGTTTTCTACTGCATTACCCTACATCCATTACCATAGCTTATTCTGGTAGTTTTCCATCTAGACCCTGTTGTTTGGATTTCAAGCAGAGTTGGCATATCACAAGATGACATGTCGTGCAAACGAGCATAGCCTTCAGAAATGAAAAAAATGAGATGCTCCAGTATCGAATAGAACCGATGCTGGATGACAATTGACAATTAGTGTACTAAGCACGACATCCGGATCATCATGAGCAACTTTAGCTGAGACGTGATGCACACGTCCACGTTCAGTGCGAGCTAGCTTGGCACTGATCATCTTTCTTGATGGCTTAACACGGCCAACAAACTTCTCGGGCTGGGGCGGAGCATAACTGGCCTGAAAGCAGTCACGTGCATAGTGTCTTGGCTTCCCGCATGTGAAGCAAGTCCCTGAAGTTGGACATGGACCTGCATTGACAAGCGGTCTTCCGATAGGCTTGGGTGGAGCATACGACTGAGCTGGGTGACGTGCCATGTAGGATGGCCTCTGTGAATAACCGGAAGGAAGAGCAGAGTTTGGAACCCAAATCCAGCACTTCTGAGGGCTAGAGCCAAAGGAAGATCCCAAATCAAGGTTGTGCTTACGAGACTCCTCGTAAGTGAGCTGAGATGTCTTTGCATTAATGGCCTTGTTCACAAGGGCCTGGAATGTATCACAATGATGCATGTGGAGATCACGATGCAACTTGGGGTTGAGACTTTTCCAGAACCTAGCCTACTTCTTGGCGTCCGTGGACACCTCCTCTGTGGCATAGTGGGCGAGATTCTCAAACTCTCTACAATAAGCATCAACAGCCATTTTACTCCAGGTGAGACTACATAACTCTTCTCTCTTGCGATCGATGAGAGCCTGAGGAATATGATGCTCGTGAAAAACCTCAGTGAAATCCCTCCAGGTAGGAATCTAGCCAGCTGGAATCATGGCCTCATAGTTCTGCCACCAAAGACTAGCAGGACCTTCTAGGTGGTATGTGGCATAGGTAACCTTGTCATCTTCAGCTATGTTCATGGAATGCAGCTTATGAGTGATGCTATGGAGCCAGTCATCTGCATCGTGTGGCTCAATGGAATGATGAAAGGTGGGTGGGTGCAAGCCGATGCAGTCATGGATGGTCACAGACTCTTTGTATTGATGTGCAGTGTTCTCCTCGATACGTGCCAACAAGTTGTTAGACGCATGCTTGTTCCACTCCATCTCTAACATTAACTCTGCCAATGAAGGCTGGTCGGGAGGATCCTCATCCCTACCATCTCCGTGGTTCTGGCTACGAGCAATAGAACTTTGCTTAACTGATGACATCCTATGAAACGAAACCAAGGACGGAATCAACATCAACTATAGGTTGTAGAATGTAGGACAAGGAAATTAGTATCTTTCGAACTCCTAGGGAAATTCTGGCAGCATAATGGCAGTAAAATGCTCAGAATGAGACATCCTGCTAAAAATGGGATAGTACAACAACTCAACATCATCACTCGAGATTCTGATAGTGCTAAACAGGCTACACCAGAAGTGCTTGGAAACTAGGATATGACTCTGACCAACCAATCCTATGGGACTACGGAGTAGTAACACGTGATCCTGATAGACATAAGAGAAAGCCTAGGTGCTTAACCCCGTAGGAAGGATAGGATGACTCAGACCAGAAGGCCATGAGGAATAAGGAGTAAAGAGAGCCTTATGTTCCCTTCCACAGTCAATTCCCTTATATAACTAAGGAATTTCTAGACTCAACTTCCACCAGTTTGGCTTAGTAATCCTACATGCAGGCAGGCTCTGATACCAAAGCTATCGGGACCCCGATCCTAAGTTACACCGATCTGGCATGTAACACATCATATCACTTTGCGGCCTCACACACGGTATTCCCACGGGTGCCACCTTACCTGGCCTGGGACCGTTTGCGCCTTTTGGCTCATGTATATGATTGTGTCGCTAGCATCCATATGATAGAGAACCTGGGCCAACATGACTAGTCATAAACCCAAGGTGGCACAAACTTATAGGAACAGGCATACATGACCCAGCAATGAACGTGTCGATCATCAACTTATGAACCCAAGTCGTAGCAAGCTACAAGGACTTAAAGGAACAACGTGTGACATTTCCCCGAAGGGACATACATAGGAACGAATAAGGACACATACCGGCCAGCCTAAGTGTTTCGGACCAGTAGCGAGCT
This sequence comes from Triticum aestivum, assembly GCF_018294505.1. Classification (NCBI taxonomy): domain Eukaryota; kingdom Viridiplantae; phylum Streptophyta; class Magnoliopsida; order Poales; family Poaceae; genus Triticum; species Triticum aestivum. The sequence goes on from NC_057801.1 coordinate 191,764,127, forward strand.
ACCATGGCTCAGTGGAAGCACTAGGAGACATTTTCCCATAAGAGAGGCTACCAAGAATAAACAACTAGGTTGTCGGATCCCACACATAGCACTACACATTACACGTACGCATAACATGCAAGTATGTGTTGTACAACATGGAATCACAGCATAACTCAACAACTCATATGGATAAAGACTCAGAAGAGCATCATAGCATTTATTACAAATAGGGGTCACATGACCCAACATTCAGAGCATACAGGCAACAAGTGGAAGCATAACATGTCTGAGTATAGACAACTACAAATGAAAAAGGCTGAGGAGCCTGAGTATCTACAACATCCGATCAAGATTGTAGCTGAGGTACAGGCTACTTGTCGAAGTCCACGTGGATTCTAGTGAGACCAAAGTCTATTCTGCAAAAACATAAATTAAGCAACGTGAGTACAAAGATACTCAGCAAGACTTACATCAGATCCTATCATACATGCATTTGTATCAAGAAGGCAATGTGGGGTTTAGTTGCAGCAAGCCGGCTTTGACTCAGTGGCTATCCTGTTCTACGACTACGAGTAACTTCTTTGAGGTGAGACAGCGCACACAAGTCCACTAATCACCACACAATACACTACTATGGATTCATCCCCATCTCCCTACGAGAAGACCATCCATAGAATCTCACTACACTATGTTATAGTATCTACTTCAAGTTGCCTATGTACCACGTAAGCATCCAAGAAGTCCATATACTCGGACCCGGCTATTCGAATAGATCATGTTAACCCTGCAGGGGTGTACTTCTTCACACACACTCTCACCACTTACCGCCATGTACACGTCGTGTATCTCGGCAACCTTCAAGCGGAAGCCTAGCGAGGGTGTCGGCCACAACCTGACTAACCACACAAGACCCTAGTCCAGGTTTATCACCTATTCGAGTTCTATCTGCATGGGAGTCCGGCCGAGGTTTCCATCACAACCCCAAATGATGTGTGCAGGGTTCCCGAGCCCACCATCCAGGTGCCACTCGGTACACCAGGCCACGTGTGCCTAGTCTGTCCCAAGCCCACCCTGCCGGGTGCCACGTGGTAGAAAAATAACACTACCTATAAACACCAGAAACTAGTTGCAACTCCTAGACAGAGATCAAGTTGATTAATAAGTCGAGAGGGGTCGAGTTACCGGAACCCAATGTGTGGTAGTAGCTAGTCATTGGACAACATACACAGAACTCAATGCTTAAGGACAGTTCCAGTGAGACATGACACACTCTAAGCAATAGCAGGCATGGCACGGTAGGAACACAACATGGCTTCACTCATCTCCTACACATGCTAGTGGGTTTCAACTATTTACTGTGGCAATGACAGGTCATGCAGAGGAATGGGTTCAACTACCACAGCATAAAGGAGCAATTGAATCATTGTTGTCCTAATGCAATAACAGAGAGTAGGAGCGAGAGAGTAGTATTGTATCAGAATGAACAAGGGGGTTTGCTTGCCTGGTAGATCAATAGGGGGCACTGCTCCACAAACAGGTACTCTGGAGTACTCTCTGAAGCAGGACTTACCGAGAAGGAACGGTGTCGACAATCAATACACAAGCATATGCAACAATATGATGCATGAACATGGTATGAATATGTGATGTTGTTTGGGCTAATGCAACTGGTATTCATTTGGGTGAAGTCCATTTGAACCAAGGGTTCAAATGCAACTCCGAATTAAACATTTGTAAATACCATTTAAGTGCTTTCACTTCTACAGTAGGTATAAGATGGTTTTTCATGCATGAAACTAGTACAGATGGATAGATTGAATTTTTTTGATAATTTTTCATATATAAATTATTTCAATCTGAGCTATGGTTGATTTTATATGAATTTTTGAAGTTTGTAACAATTTCTGGAATTTCCTAATTTATTGTTAGAACTAGAAAAGGATTAATTGCGTCAGCACTACGCCATGCTTGCGTCAGTAGTCAACAATGCTGACCAGGTCAAACCTGACGTGTGGGGTCCACACGTCAATGTCATAGTTACTTAACATGGGTCATTTTGGCCTAATTACAGGATTAGTGGCACTGGGGCCCACTATCAGCGTCAGGGGGTTTAGGTTAGGTGGTGATTAAGCTAATCACCTATTGGGACGGGCCCGCATGGCAGGAGCGACATGGCTCATCGCCGGCGACCTATGGACAAGGCGGAGTCCGCGTTTCCAGCCACGAGAGCGGCGACTGAGGGCACTAGGGTGTAGCCCGTGCTCTCTGGCATCCAGGGGAGGTAGCAGAAGGTCGTGGGCGCAGAGGAGTACACCGGAGTGGAGCTCGCAGTGGCAACCGGAGTTTGGCTCCGAGCGGGCGCAGGCTATGGGGCACGGTAAGAGCTGCGGGCGGCAGCGTAGGCCTGCTAGGGGGCTGCTGAGCACAGTGGCATTCGCGGGTGCGAGCTACGGTGGCCAGGGTGACGGCGGTAACATGAACGGCGGCGAGGAGCTACGGCCATGGCGGATAACAGAGCTACGGCGCGCGAACGGCGAAACAGAGAGGGGGGAACGACGGCGGGGCTCATAGAGGTTCCGGCAGAGTCGTTAGCGAGCTCGGGGGGGGGGGTCGGACGCGAGCAGAACGGCGACGGCAATCTTGGGCGGCCGGAGGTGAAGTCGACAGCGATGGTGGCTCCACAGGGCGTCTAGCGTCTTGTGGCTTGACGGAGAAGGAGAGGAGGACGCGGCGAAGCTCGCAGACAACTCGGAGCGGCACAGGAACGGCGGTGGCTACGACAACAATGAGCGGCGGCGACGGTGGCGCTCGGCTGTGGTGAGAGGGAGAGACCCAGGGGAGGAGGGAGAGCGAGAGAGAGTGAGAGAGGTCTGGGGTGGCGCGTGGCGACGTCCAGGACGTCCAGGCGTCGAGGGAGAGGGGCAGGCAGGCAGGAGGTGGCGCAGCGCGTGAATGCGTGCGGCGACCACGCGCCCCTGGCTTCCTTGCGAGAGGTTGGGGGTGACTGGCAGGGCCAGCTGCCTGGGCCGGCCTGCTGGGCCGCACAGTGCCAGGCCGCTAGGTGAGCCCAGGTAAGAGTTTTTCCTTTTCTGTTTCTTTCTATTTTTCTTTTTCTCACATTGTTTCTGATTTAGTAAAAAATACTAAATCAATTTATTTTCTTCTGTAAATTTTTGTAAGGACGAGTTGGATTGCTCCAAAGCCCCTCACCAAAATTCAGAATTTTTGGACATATATAAAATATATAACATATATATATATATATATCCAAAGCAAATAGTTATTGCATTAATTCCAAATGCCCAAAATAAATATTTATGAGCTCCTAAAAATATTGGTTTGAATTTTACCTCTGACCAATATTTTCATAGAGAAATATGAACATTTTCTTGGACCATTTTGGAGCAATTTTTATCTGGGTCTTTTCCAGAAATGATTTCTGAGGGCTTCACAAATCCCCAATTCAAATTTTAAAAGGAATTTAAACATGATTCACACATGACTAGCTAGTAAAGGTCATAACAAAACTAGGGATGTGACATGCCTACCGTCGTTTCACACACCTACTCGCCTGCCTCCTGATGACACTGCACAACGAGCATGCCTCCTGTCAATTCAAAGACGGGCATGCACGCCTCCCAGTCTGCCTGCGCGGTGGACTACTCGCATGTGTCCCGTCAACTCACGCCTACTCACACGGCACACGGTTCGCGTGGTGGCACGTATATTGTTTTTCTATTTAGATGATTAATGTTGCCACTTTATTGCTTAACCGAAGCATGGCACATATCCATTGTTGGTCTAGTGCTCACGGTTCAAATAAATAATCCATTTGGGATATTGGTTCCCAGTTATTAATAATCTCCCGTTTGTAAGAAGATAAAGATTACATCAACGCTGGTCTCAAATTTGACAAATAAAGTACAAGCCACTTTGTATTGGTGTCCATGACAACACGATAAGTTTCATTAATTTCAAATAAGTTTTGGATGTACTAGAATTTAAAAATCACGATTCTCAATGTTTGAAATTTCTTGCACGGGGAGTAAACATGCACCCAGTGAGACACATGTGTGTTTGGAATCCATTTAGGTGCAGTGTCATGTGTGCATGTAGCTCAAATTTGATTTTTGCACATTATACCCCTAGAAAATCAATCACTGTACTAAAATGTCTTAATGATCTCTCTTTTTTTGAAAATTAAAATGTCCCTCCTTTGGTAACATATGTTCACCGCGTGATAATTAAACATGCATCGTAGTTGCGGTGGATTCGCAGTGTGTGTGTGCGCGCGCGCCCGTGTCTGGTGGGTGGGGTGGCTGGCAGTACACTACGAGTCATGAGCCACCGTGTGGGTTGGCCGTTTTGTGTGGCAGGTGCCACATCAGAGTCGTGAATTCATTATTTAAAACATTACACAACCCTATCATACATACATGTTTTGGCCACATGCAGTCGATGGTTGTCCTACATGACACTCACTCACGTGCGACGCTTTGTCTAGGCCCGTGAGGTCGTCATCCATCACTTTGACCAACAGCCGGCGGAGAGGTTAATTTGACCAGCAAGGTAGAATCTTTTTGTTTGTGTTATGGTGGGAGTATATAGTACACGTCGAAGAGGTGGGAGGGGACTAGCATATATACTATACGTACGCGTCCGTGAACAAGTACACCTCACTCAGTGTCGGGACTTTTCGGTTTCTGAGGCACATGCCACATCAAAGTTGTGAAATTGGCTATTCAAACATCACACAACACCTATTTGGGCCACATGCATGCAGGCGGTGGTTATCCTAGGACACTCACGTGTGACACTTCCATCTGTGGGCCCGCGAGGCCACCATCGATGCATAATCACTTTGACCTACATCGGGAGAGATTAATTAATTTCACCATGAAGGAGGATTCTTTTTGGGTTATATTGTGGTAGGATCATAGAGTATGTGTCAAAAATGGGGAAGTGGACCATCATATGTAATACGCTTCATGAACCTCGCTCTGTGTGGGGACTTTATGGTTTTTGAGGCATGTGCCACATCAAAGTTGTGCATTTTGGGTATTCAACATATGTTTGGTGTCGAAGTAATGGGCCACGGGTAGGCCAACCCGGGACCCAAGATCTTTCAAGACATCGGGGCAGGCCGAGCCCCTCTGGCCGAGTCTCAGCTGGCGACCTTCGGAGAGGCCGAGTCCCAGAGGGCGATCTCCCGAAGGGCCGAGTCCCAGACGACGACTTTAAAGCAAGCCGACTCCCGGCTTGCGACCTCCAGAAATGCCGACTATGGGAGTCGGCCCACGACCTTTCACGAAGACCGATGCGGGGCACGGCCCCGACGTGGTCGTCCCCTCCGACCCATGGGGGGTAGGCATGGCTACAGTGAGCCGTATCGTCGGGAGATCTCCGGTGAGGCGCGGCACTGTTGCCATGCCTCCCCTGACCTCAGCCACAGTGTGCGAAGCACTGTGCCCACGACGCCGGCCTGTACGGCCCGAAGATCGTCGGGCCACCTGTCAGTGGGAGAATCGAAGACGGCTAGAGCGCCTGAAGACGGCCCTGTGGGAGTCGGCCTCCTCGGAGTCGGCCGCCTCCCCGCCAGGGCCCCACGAGCCATAAACCAGATTGGATGGGGAGTGGCGACAGTGATCGCCTGACAGACGGCGGCACTGTTCCCACGACCCCATGACCGAGCCTGCGTCATCAAGAGTGCTGCACAGTGTTCTACATGTCCGCGGGACCCACCAACCGGCGGGCCCTAGAAGCCGGCAGGATGGACCGCGGCGTGAGAGACAGACGGCTGGGGGCCACGCCCAGTCAGATTACTATTGTACCCCCGGGGGGTAGGCCTATATAAACCCCCCGGGGCACCCATGCAAATGGTTCAGCCTTTGATAGAATTAGACACATAGACAAGGGAGGAGAGAGCCAGCCTAGCTCCCTCCTGCCTCCCGATACAGCTCCAGGAGCACCCTTGTAATCTTTTCACCATAGTGACCATGCGGAGGCCCCGTAGAGCAGCAGTAGGGGTGTTATCTCCACGGAGAGCCCCGAAGCTGGGTAAGATTCGCCGGCGTGCATGTCTGCGCCTCATCCCGTTTCCAGGCACCGGCGACGTTCTACTCACCCCCACCATGATAAGCCACCCGTTGGCATATGTCGCACCCAACCCCCGACATTTGGCGCCCACCATGGGGCGAGGTGCACCGTCGTCCGGAGATCTGTTGTGGACGGGAACCCTTTTCCTCCCTGGCGAGCGCAGCCAGCCAGGCTCGCCAGATGGAGTCTGCATCGACGCGCTGCGCGGCGCCGAAGCTGCCTGCGCTGCGAGCGGCCTCGCCGAACTTATCGGCGAGGTGCGCCTCTCCGACGAGCCTGCATCCGACGCAGGCACGGGTGGCCCCAAGAACCTTCTTACGGGCCTCCTCGACCAACTCCACGTCACCGGCGAGCCTGTCGTAGACCTGGAGTCCGTAGGCTCCTCCGACCCGATGCTGGTCGACTCCGACGCCGTATCGCTTGATATCTTCCCCACCAACGTGGTGGTCTACGACGAGCCGCTTCCATACGAGGAGAGTGGCGGAAGCGACGTCACGGAGGTGCTCGTCATCAGCCACGGCGAGCACTCCGGCGAAGAAGTCGAGGACCCGATAGCCGCGGCCCTGCAAGACCTAACCGCGCCCATCCCAGAGGACGCGGACGCCGAGACATTGGAGGCGCGCCGCCTTTAGATCGTCGAAGGCGCCAAGAAGTTGGCAAGCATGAGACGCTTGTCAGAAGCATGCCAGCGCGAGATGGACCGCGCCGTAGGCGGCTCGCCGGCTCCGACTGGGCCAAGCCGTCTGGGTGCGGTCCGACAGCGTGGGGCAGCCATCGCCAACTTTCTCGGGGCAAAACGCCCTGTATACGCCACCCCAGCAGAGAATATCCGCGCCGCCCAAGCGGCGACTGACGAGCTGAAGAACTTGGAGGGCGAAGAGCGCCGTGTGATGACAGAGCAAGTCCAGCAGCTCCTTGATACGGTTGCAGCGCAAAACGCGGCCGGCGGCCGCGCAGATGCGCTGCAGCAGCCAAACGACGACTTACCTCCCCGCCGAGATCAAGGCGCGACCTCCCGGACGCCGACTGGCGGAGTCCGCGGAAGGAAAGAGAAAGAGCCGGCTGCTAGTCACAGCCGGACTCGTATCACCATCGAGCGCGACCAAGACGGCCGCCCAAGAGCAGTAGAACGGCGGGACGATTATCTGCCTCCCCCGCCCAGAAGAGAGCGGCGAGTTTCTCCGCCATCTGTTGAGCATCCGACTCTCGGAGGTCACCTTGGCCGCCGAGAGGGAGTCGGAGAGAATGACGCCCGCCATCGGATCGACCGACTCCACCGATCCCTGGCGCTGGAAGAAGAGGATGAGTTGGGTCCGCCTTGCTTCGGGCCCCGCATCAGAGACGAGCCCTTCCCCAAAGGGTTCACGCTTCCCGGAGACACGCCCAAGTACACCGGCTCCGTGAAGCCGGAGGACTGGTTGATAGACTACTCCACAGCCGTCAACATAGCAAACGGCAACAAGCGAGTTGCCATGAAGTATGTTCCCCTTATGCTCCAGGGCACGGCCCGGACATGGCTGAACAGCCTGAAGCCCCGCAGCATCAATAGCTGGGTCGACTTCACCGAAGCCTTCATTCGCAACTTCACCAGCACGTAAAAGCGACCTCCCAACCCGCGCCAGCTCTCCTTGTGTGTGCAAGGTCCTGAAGAATCAATGCGCGACTACCTCACACGCTGGGGCGAACTTCGAAACTCCTGCAAGGGCGTGCACGAGGTGCAGGCTATCGAGTACTTCACCGCCGGGTGCCGAGAGGGCACCCTCCTCAAGCACAAGCTTCTCTGCGACGAGCCTGAAACCCTTGATGAACTGCTAGTTATAGCGGATAAGTACGCCACGGCCGACTCTTCTATGAAGACGGAGATTCAAGTCAACGCGGCTGGCAAGGTGACCCCCAAGCTCCCAGAACCCCAGCTGGAGATGCCAATCGGTGACAGCAGCAGAACGACAACAAGCGCAAGGCCCTGCAGCCGACTTCTAGCAGTCGGCAGGTCGCAGCAGTAGAAGATCAGCAGCCGGAGGGGCAGCCTCCGGCAAAGCGGCAGAAGGGCGGCAAGTCCAATTGGTTGCCGGCTTTCTCCTATGAGCAGACTTTGGATGGTCCCTGCAAGTTCCACAGCGGCACGAAGCCGTCAAACCACACCACCAGGAAGTGCCACTGGCTCGCCAGAATCGCCAAGGGAGACGGCCTCACTCCTCCGCCGCCTGCAGGGCCGCCGCCTCCGCCGCCGCCCCAGCAGCCGGCGGCTCGGCCAGTCAGTGCAGTACAGGACGAGTTCCCAGAAGAGCATGGAGCCTACGTAGTATTCACTAGTATGGCAGATGACCGGCACAGCAGGCGCCAACAGCAGCAAGAAGTAAATGCAATAGCAATGGATGCCCCAGAGTTCATGCATTGGTCCGAGAGGCCTATCAGTTGGAGTCGGGCGGATCACCCAGAGGTGATGCCGAGTCCAGGCTCCTACGCCCTGGTCCTAGGCGCGACCTTGGCCACTGATAGGCGGGCCGCCCGTTTCTCGCGGGTCCTGATAGATGGAGGCAGCAGCATAAACATCCTATACAAGGATACCATGGAGAAGCTCGGAATCAGGCGAAGGCAGTTGCAGAGCAGCCGCACCGTGTTCCATGGAATTGTACCTGGCCTCTCCTGTTCACCAATCGGCAAGATCCTGATAGACGTCCTCTTCGGAGACAAAGATCACTTTTGCCGAGAGTCGGTCTGGTTCGAGGTGGTTGACTTGGAGAGCCCGTATCACGCCCTGCTTGGCCGACCTGCCTTGGCCAAGTTCATGGCAGTCCCACACTACGCTTACCTCAAGATGAAGATGCTGAGTTCCAAGGGGATCCTGACCATTGCCGGTAACTACAAGAAGTCGTCCGCTTGCGCGGCCGAGAGCAGTCAGCTGGCTGAGTCCTTGGTGATTGCAGCCGAGAAACGGCTCCTTGACCGGGTCGTGGCGATGGCCGGAAAGCAGCCAGAGATGTCGCCAGACCCCAAGGAGTCGGAGGCAGAAGGATCATTCAAGCCGGCTAAAGAAACCAAGAAGATACCTTTGGACCCAGAGCACCCAGAGCGATACGCTGCCGTAGGCACAGGCCTTGACAGCAAATAGGAAGGCGAGCTCGTCGATTTCCTCCGTGAGAATCAGGATATCTTCGCGTGGTCCCCCAAGGACATGCCGGGTGTACCGACGGAATTCGCCGAGCACAAGCTACACGTCAGGCCAGATATGAAGCCCGTCAGGCAGCCCTTGCGCCGCCTGTCAGAAGAGAAAAGAAGAGTTGTTGGAGAAGAGATAGCCCGGCTCTTAGCAGCCGGCTTCATCATGGAAGTGTTTTTTCCGGAGTGGCTAGCAAACCCAGTGTTGGTACTGAAGAAAAACAAGCAGTGGCGGATGTGCATCGACTACACAAGCCTCAATAAAGCCTGCCCAAAGGACCAGTTTGCTCTGCCAAGAATTGATCAGGTGATAGACTCCACAGCCGGATGCGAGATGTTGAGTTTCCTAGACGCATACTCGGGGTATCACCAGATCAAGCTGAATCCTGCAGACAGACTGAAGACCGCATTCATCACGCCGTTTGGAGCCTTCTGTTACCTGAATATGACGTTCGGCTTAAGGAATGCTGGCGCCACCTTTCAGCGTTGCATGCAGAAGTGCCTCCTCAAGCAACTCGGCAGGAACGCCCACGTCTATGTGGATGATGTGGTGGTGAAGACGGAAAAGCGTGGGACGCTGCTGGAGGACCTCAAAGAGACCTTTGAAAATCTGCGCTGATTCCTGATCAAGCTCAACCCCGAGAAGTGCGTTTTCGGAGTACCAGCCGGTCAGCTCCTTGGCTTCCTGGTCTCCGAACGCGGCATAGAGTGCAACCCCATGAAGATCAAGGCCATTGAGAGAATGGAGGTACCCAGCCGACTGTTGGATGTGCAGAAGTTCACCGGCTGCTTGGCATCCATCAGCCGATTTATCAGTCGGCTGGGCGAGAAAGCTCTGCCCTTGTATCAATTGATGAAGAAGACCACCTTTTTTGAGTGGAACAACAAGGCGGATGAGGCATTTCTCCAACTGAAGAAGATGTTCGCTACTCCCCCTGTGTTGGCGGCTCCGACTCCCAAAGAGCCTATGCTCTTGTACATCACCGCCACCAGCCGAGTAGTCAGCACAGTCATCGTAGTCGAGCGCAAGGAGGAAGGCAAGGCGCTCCCAGTCCAGAGACCGGTGTATTACCTGAGCGAGGTACTGTCGACCTCCAAGCAAAACTACCCTCATTATCAGAAGATGTGTTACGGCGTGCATTTTGCCGCCAAGAAGCTGAAGCCCTACTTTCAAGAGCATCCAATCACTGTGGTTTGCACTGCCCCACTCGCCGAGATCATTGGAAGCCGAGACGCCTCCGGCCGAGTGGCCAAATGGGCTATAGATCTAGCCCCTTATACCATCTACTACCAGCCGCGCACCGCCATCAAGTCGCAGGCGCTGGCCGACTTCCTCGTCGACTGGGCCGAGACCCAGTACCTGCCGCCAGCGCCCGACTCCACTCATTGGCGGATGCACTTCGACGGCTCCAAGATGCGGACCGGCCTTGGAGCCGGCGTCGTCCTCACCTCCCCCAAGGGCGACAAGCTCAAGTACGTGCTGCAAATCCACTTCGCCGCCTCCAACAACGTCGCCGAATATGAAGCGCTCATCCACGGGCTCCGGCTTGCCAAAGAACTCGGCATTCGCCGGATCCTGTGCTATGGCGACTCCGACTTGGTGGTTCAGCAATCATCCGGCGACTGGGACGCCAAAGACGCAAACATGGCAAGCTTCCGCTTCCTGGTGCAGCAACTCAGCGGATATTTTGAGGGGTGCGAATTCCTTCACGTGCCAAGAAGTGACAACGATCAAGCAGATACCTTGGCACGAGTCGGCTCCACTCGCCAAGTGATACCTTCTGGCGTCGCCCTTCAGCGCCTCCTCAAGCTGTCTATCAAGCCTTCACCAGAGTCAGACTCCATCTTCGTGTCGGCTCCTCCAGAAATAGTCGGATCCGACTCAAAGGCCCCAGCAGGCGACCTCAAGAAAGCCACAGTTAAAGCCAGCCCGGGGACTGCGCCAGTCGGCCCGGGGACTTCAGAAGCCGGCCCGGGGACTGCATAGTCGGCCCGGGAACTGCCCTAGTCGGCCCAGAGATTCCCCCAATCCAGCAAATGGCGGCAGACTCCAACCCACCGCCTCTCAGCCCAGCCACCCTTGTCCAAGTCGCTGTGGTAGCAGTTGAAGAGATAGCAGCACCTTCGTGGGCACAGCCCATCCTCAAGTTCCTAGTGAACAAAGAATTACCAACAGACGAGACCTTGGCTCGGCAAGTGCAGCGCTGAGCAGCAGCTTACACCATAGTCAACAGAGAGCTAGTCAGCCGCAGTGTCACTAGTGTCCACCAACGCTGCGTAGAATCAGAGCAAGGCCAGGCGATCCTCAGAGACATCCATCAGGGCGAGTGCGGCCACCATGCGGCTTCAAGGGCACTCGTGGCCAAAGCCTTTCGGCACGGTTTCTTTTGGCCGACTACCCTGGAAGAAGCTAAAGAGCTAGTCAAAAAGTGCAAGGGGTGCCAGATGTTCCGCTCCAAGCCCCTTCAGCCGGCTTTCGCGCTGAAGACAATCCCCATCGCCTGGCCCTTCGCAGTTTGGGGCCTGGACATGGTAGGACCATTCAAGACGGCCCGAGGCGGCCTAACTCATTTGCTTGTCGCGGTGGACAAGTTCACCAAGTGGGTGGAAGCAAAGCCCATCAAGAAATTAAACGAGCCTACAGCAGTAACCTTCATTGCCGACATCACAGTGCGGTACGGCATACCGCATAGCATCATCACCGACAATGGCACCAACTTCGCCAAGGGCGCCTTGGCTCGTTTCTGCGTGACGCAGGGCATCCGACTGGACTTAGCGTCCGTTACCCATCCGCAGTCAAACGGCCAGGTGGAACGAACCAACGGCCTCATCCTGTCTGGCATCAAGCCTCGACTAGTCGAACCACTCGAGCGATCGGCCGGCTGTTGGGTCGAGGAGCTGCCTGCCGTCCTCTGGAGTCTGCGCACAACCCCAAACAAATCAACCGGCTTCACGCCTTTCTTCCTCGTCTACGGTGCCGAAGCCGTCATCCCGACGGATATAGAGTTCCACTCTCCGCGAGTCTCCATGTACACCGAGGAGGAAGCCGAAGAAGCACGCCAAGACGGCGTCGATCTGCTGGAAGAGGGCCGACTGTTGGCACTCAGTCGGTCCAGCATCAACCAGCAGAGTCTGCGCCGATACTACAACCGCAAGGTCAAACCAAGATCGTTCCAAGAGGGCGACCTTGTGCTCCGGCTGATTCAGAGAATAGCCGGCCAGCACAAGTTGTCGGCACCTTGGGAAGGCCCCTTCATCATCAGCAAGGTGCTAGGGAATGACGCCTACTATCTGATCGATGCTCAGAAGCCTCGAGCGCGCAAGAGGAACGACTCCGGCAAAGAGACAGAGCGCCCGTGGAACGCGAATCTTCTTCGAAGATTTTACAATTGATGCAGTATGTATCGCACTACCCTCCTTGTATTAAAGTACTAAGACCTTAGGCCCCCCGGGACGAACTCGGGGACTGCCTTTTTGATTATCTGTATGATAAGAGCCACGCTTCCGAATATACTGTTCCTTTTTATCATACTGTCTGGCACCGGGTCCGACTAGTCGGCCCGGGGACTCGCCGTCTTGTGCTATGAAATGCTCCCTGCGGTCAGACAAGTAATGTGTTGCGCTCAAAGCCATCTCCTATCGAAAGACGCAGCTCGCAGAGCGACCGTCGGTAGGCAGGGGACAAGCAAGAACAAGCGCACATATGAAAAAATGGCTAAGGACCTAAGAGCTACGCATAGCCCAAGCCGGCTACCAGCCCCCCCTACCGAGCCGACTCATGAGCAGTCGGCCCACCGTCTCAATTTTTATCAACGACAACTGACTCTCGAATAGTCGGCCTGCCGGTTTCTAGCCAACTTGCTAAAGACACTCTAAACGACCAAGTACTTGCCTCCCTAAAGTAGCTAAGCACTTGACCCGGCGGCAGTCCGCAGAGCGGCTGCCCAGCCGGCAAGGCGGCAACTGAAGGAAGGCGGCAAAGGAAAAATTCTAAGGAGCAAAAAGCAAGGAAAGGCGGAAATTAGATAGATATTTACATAAGGCCGACGGCCGAGTCTCCGAATAAGAATTCAGGATACACCCCGTGGGTGGAATTGTTCGAATCTAACAAGTCTTGCAAAAAGTTAAAAAAGACAGATAAACAGAAGCAATCTAGGAGGCGGCCTCCGGGGCCGGAGGATTGGAGGTGACGGCGGTGTCGGATGCCGGGGCAGTCGGCTGGGCGGTCTCAGCCTGGTCGCCTCCGGCGGCGGTCGCCTTGTCCCTGCGTGGCTCGTTGCTGGAGGCGCGGTCGGGCTGAGGCTGGCCGCCTGCTTCGTCTTCTGGCGCCTCCTCCTCGCCTCCGTCCTCTGACTCGTCCTCCTCCTCGGCGCTGGAGTCGATCACCTCCGCCGAGTCCTCCTCGTACTCCGGGTTTATCCCGAACCAGTTCGGTGGTGCCTCCTTGCCGCCTTCAGTCCGCTCGGGCACAAAGACACTGGTGTCCGTGTACTCGGCGATCGCCGCCACGCGCTCGACAAGGGCGCATTCTGCGTCCTCCATCTCGGCCTGGGCCTCTGACCGGAATGCAGCCAGACGTTCCAGGTCCAGCCCCATATACCACCCCTTGTCAGGACCCCGACTCAATGTCACATCGATCTAGCCTGTAACACCTCATATCACTTTGCGGCCTCACGCACGGTATTCCCACGGGTGTCGCCTTACCTTTGCCCGGGACCGTTTGCGCCTTTTGGCACACGTATATGATAGTGTCGCTAGCATCCATATGAAAAGGAATCCGGGCTGACATGACTAGTTGTAAACCCAAAGTGGCATAGACTTACAGGGACAGGCATCCATGACCCAGCATCGAACGTGTCGGTCATCAGCGAGTAAGTTCCGGGCTGTAGCACTGGGCTAGCAGGACTCCGGTAGACCGGGCTGTAGCGGGCTAACAGGACTCTGGTACTCAACGCATGACATTTCCCCGAAGGGACAGACACAGGAACGAAGAAGGACACATGCCGGCCAGCCTAAGTGTTCCAGAGCAGTAGCAAGCTACCATGGCTCAGTGGTAACACTAGGAGACATTTCCCGGTAAGAGAGGCTACTAAAGATAAACAACTAGATAGTCAGATCCCACACATACCAAGCATTTCAATAACATACACACAATATGCTCGATATATGCAAATACAACATGGCATCACAACATGACTCTACGACTCAAGTATTTATTCATAGGCTCCGAGGAGCGAGATACTACAAACAGGGGTCTCATGACCCAACATTCAGAGCATACAAGTCAAAGCACACGCGGAAGCTTAACATGTCTGAGTACAGACAACTATAAATGAAAAAGGCTATGAAGCCTGACTATCTACCAGATCCTGCCGAGGGCACAAGATCGTAGCTGAGGTAACAAGCTAAACGTCGAAGTCCACGCGGAACTACTAGCGAGACCGAGGTCTCTCTGCAAAAACATAAAATAGGCAAACGTGAGTACAAATGTACCCAGCAAGACTTACATCAGAACTAGCTACATATGCATCATTATCAATAAAGGGGATGGTGGAGTTTAACAGCAGCAAGCCAGCTTTGACTCGGTGGCTATCCTAAACTACGACTGCAAGTAACTCTTTTGAGGTGGCGCACACGAGTCCACATATTCACCATATCAATACACCACTATGGATCCGCTCCCGTCTCCATAGCACTCACGCTTATCTTGCGTATTTTAGAGTATCAACTTTCACTTGTCTATGAACTGTACAGGCAACCCAGAAGTCCTTTACCGCGGACACGGCTATTCGAATAGATGATGTTAACCCTGCAGGGGTGTACTTCTTCACACACGCTCTCACCACTTACCGCCGTTTACACGACATGTACTCGGCAACCTTCAAGCGGAAGCCCAACGAGGGCGTCGGCCACGGCCTACCTAAACACTCAAGTCCCTAGTCCAGGTTTATCGCCTATTCGGGTTCCATCCATGAGGAGATCCGGCCGAAGTTTCGCTCACAGCCCCAAACGATGTCTACAGGGTTCCGTGACACCAAACGAGCGCCCGGTAACCCGGCCACGTGCCTACCGCATCACAGCCCACCCCTACGGTCAGCGCTGCGCACGGCCTCTAGCATACTACAAACACCAGAAACTACTTGCAACTCCTGGACAGAGGACAAGGGTGATTAAGAAGCCGAGAGTGTCCATTGGTTTCGGGACCAATGCGTGGTAGTAGCTGAATCATGGATCACAAACACAGAACTCAGTTCCTGAGGACGATTGCAATGAGACAACCCACCATGTACTCCTACATGGCCTCTCACCGCTACCTTTACCAAATCGTGTTCACACACTTAGCTCACACACGGTAGGACAAGTTCACACACCTCTGATTCATCCTCGATGAATCAGACCCGACTCAACTCTAAGCAGTAGCAGGCATGACAAACAAGCATGAATGAGTAGGCACAACAGGGCTCAAACAACTCCTACTCATGCTAGTGGGTTTCATCTATTTACTGTGGAATGACAGGTCATGCAAAGGATAAAGGGGTTCAGCTACCGCAGCAAGTAACAGATGAATCATTATTGTCCTAATGCAGTAAAAGAGAGTAGGGCGAGAGAGTGGGATTGTATCGGAATGAACAAGGGGGTTTTGCTTGCCTGGCACTTCTGAAGATAGTATATCTCTTCATCGGTGTCATAGATCTCGTCGTCGGAACCACGTCTATCGAGAGGGGACAGTTACCGGCAAATAAAGAGGGACACAATCAATGCAATGCAACAAATATGATGCATGATAATGTCATGGCAATATGCTGTTGATTGAGCTAATGCAACTAGCAGCAAGTTAAATGAAGTTGGTTTGAACCCAGGATTCAAATTCAAACTCCATATGTGGATATTTAAATGCCATTTATATGATTTGTTCTAGACAGCAGCTGTAAGATGTTCTAGCATGCATGAAAATGGTACAGATGGATAGATTGGATTTTTCTGATCATTTTTCATATATAATTTATTCCATTTGGAGTTACGGTTGAATTTCTATGAATTTTAGAAGTTTTGGTTATTTTCTGGAATTTCCTATATAAAAATAAATCCAGAAAATAAGTTACTGCGTCAGCCTGACATCATCATGATGTCAGCAGGTCAACTGGGCGCCTCCAGGTCAAACCTGACCAGTGGGGTCCACTGGTCAGTGACCCAGGGCTGTTTAGCTCGCTCACAGGTGGGCCAGGTCAACGGCCACGTCAGCAGGGTCAACCCTGACGTGTGGGTCCAGGGTGTCAGTGTAATTAGTTTAGCTAAAAATTAATTAAAACTAAACCAGTTTAGTTAACAGGGCTGGGCCCCACCTATCATTGACTCAACAGAGTCAACCAGGGCCCACCCGTGGTCAAAGCCAAAGTCAGCTGCGCCGGCGAGCCCGACACGGTGGCGGAAGTGATTTTGGCCGTTCTGGCCACCAAATGGGTCGCGGAAGGCATCTAATTGGAGCTGGGGACAAACCGCAGCTCTTGGTGGAGTTAGTTGGGGTCGGGGTGGCCGGAATCGGCGCCGGCGACGACCTAGGCGGCCGCCGGAGTTCGGGTGGAGGCGAACTCGAGGTTAGGGTGTGCGGTGAGGTGCGGGGAGTGTATGGTTAGACCCTATGCGACGTGCTGAGTGCAATGGACACCGAGGGGTGGCCGGAGGATGGCCAGGAGCATGTCGACGATGAGCTCCGCGGTGGTGCGTGCGGGTGATCTTCGTGCGGTTGCTACACAGCTCGGGGGCGAGAGAGGAAGGGAAGGGGAGGTAGCTAGGCTCACAGGGCACTCGTGGAGGCAACCGGTGGGGTCGGGGACGGACTGATGTGGCGACGGCGTTGAAGGGGATCTCCGGCGATGGCGGACTCGGGCGAAGTCGGTGCGGTGGACTCGGGCCACACGAGCACGCGGGGCTCGGCTAGCTCGACGAAGAGGATGGCGTCGGAGCTCCTAGACACGGCGAGACGGAGCACGGACGCCGGGGAGCGTGGCTACGGCGATGGGGCGGCGACGGTGGCGTCGGCCATGGCTGGGGAGCGCGAGGGGGAGGAGCTAGGGAGGAGAGGAGATGTCCGAGGGGTTCGGGGGAGAGAGGGGAAGCGATCCACGTCGCGGCTCGACGAGGGGAGCGGCGAGGCGGTGACCAGGTGCGTGGCACCCATGCGGTGCTCGCCGCCAAGTAGCTCGCTGGTGCGGCAGCTGGGCTGGGCCGGCAGGTGGGCCGGTTAGTAGGCGCCAGGTAAGGTTTTCTCACTCTCTCTTATTTCTGTTTCTGTTTTCTATTCTGTTATTTTGTTCTGGGCTTTATTAAAAATAGCTAAGCACTTTCAAAAATCACCAAACTGCACATGCCCACTGTTTAGAATATATCCAACATGGAACATTTTAGTTTGGGATTATTTGAGCATTTGAAATATTTAATAGCATTTAAATTCCCAAATGCAAATACTATATGATTTAATTCAGTGACCAAATATGTCCTGCAAAAATATAAACCATTTTTGGTAGATGCTTCCACCTCAAACCAGAAATGTTGAACATTTTTAGAGGGCATTTTGAGTTCAATGAAAAGGTTTTATTTTGACCCTAGTTGAATTCATTTGGTGCTAGGGCTTAGTCAATCCCCATTTCAGGTTTAAATGAAATTTAAACATGATGCAACACTTTAATGCATGCCCTAGGCATTGTCAGAACTAGGGATGTGACAACTCACCCCCACTAAACAAGAATCTCGACCCGAGATTCAAGCGTAGGGTAACATAAAAGGGAAACGCAAACTAAAATAATCTTCACGATCCAAGTTGCTCTTCAAATGAACGTTGATTCGATCACCATCATTGTCTCGAAGTCTTGCTCTGAGAACTCCAACTAACATGACAATGAGAGGAATGGGAAACTCTAAAAGAATCGATCTTCTCGGATATCAAACAACTTAGGATCAGCTCGCGGGGTGAGTCATAAAAACATCTCTCAAGCTGAGATACAAAGCATACGTCTAGAGGAATGGAGTGGAACAGATGACGAGGGTTCACTAGGTAGACAACAATTCCACACCTAAGAGGGTGGTGAACGGTTGTCAACGTAGCGAGAGTTTGAGTTGCCATGATACCACAGCGAGACATTTTAGAGGAAGGCAATTTGTGGATATATCCCCTTAAGTGGCAAAAGAATTACCTTTGATTCAGAGATCATTGAAATTCTTTATACCAGCCTAAGGCAATTCACAATCGATCATTTGAAGGAGTCCGAAAGAATGACATTCTCGGGCCAGAATGGATGATGTGGATTACCTTGTTGAAAACAACACAAGGGATGATTTTAGTAACTGGGGAGAAACTCAACAGTAGAGAGTGAGTCCACTGTTTGAAAAGCTATAGCATAACCGAGGAAACTAAGAGCACTATGCGATTAATGCCGACAATAAAACCTAGAGCTTGCGCGTGCTCTCAAGAACTTGAGCATTTCCATATTCATCAAGGTTTTACCAATTTCCGTGTCAAGGATCCTGGCAACACAACATACTACCATGATGAATAGCGATGGATGATGCAGATGCAAAGGAAGATAACACCTTCTCAGATTTCACCTTAGCGAGACCAAGGGGACAAAATCTGGATGGTCGACCGAGAGACATTTAGCACTCCGCTTCTAATGTTCTCCTTGATGTACTAGCGTATCCCATTCATAAATATGGTTTGATATCTAGAACATCAAGTAACAGGTCGGACTTTGGGAGCACAAAAATCATAAGGCACACAAATAGGGAATAATTCCTATGAAGTCCTTATGGAGAGGTGGCCAACTTTCTCAATCAAGATACTACAATAATAGGTCTTCCTGTTGGGTGTGTTGGCCACAACATCCACTTTACCAATTATAGAGAGACCAATATTATAATTCTTGGGAAACGTTCCAACCATCATATCTGCCTGAGATTCAGATCTAGTTGGTGTCAAAATAATCTAGACTCATCGAGTCTAGAAGGAAAAATGAAAGTTTGCAACACAAACCGATGAGATGACGTTGCGAGATTCTCGGGAATGACTACGATAGCAAGCTCCAAAACATGAGCTGGTTTTGCTACAAACCTGTGAGCAAGCTGTCCAAGACAAGATGATCACGTAGTAGTCTTATAATGAAACACTATCGAGTTTAGGTTAGGATCCATCATCAAGGATTTCGAAGTCTTTACGCGCACTAGACTTCTTTTTCTTGAACAAATCAATCAGTGGCTTGGTGTGCTAGGAATACATATAGAATGAAGGTTGCAAGTCTTCGAACCACAGAATACTTCGCACGTATGCATGAATGATTTGGGATGATTCCAAAGGAAGCAACATTGTCTTTCTCGAATCCACGGCGGCAACTTGCATCAAATGCACATGAACTAGAGGAAGTCACTTCTTACATCCTAACATAAGCTTCATGAGCTAGCATGAGCAAATGCTTTCAAAAGTTTCCAACACTAGCTTGATGTTTAACAAAATTATGGAGAAGACAAGGATGTTGTCGATGGGCTCAACAGCAATTCATCCAGATTCCCATGGAGATGGAATTCCATAACTATGTGAACAAGGTGATAGTATTGGTCAGACCAAAAGATATAATGGTGTATGCCCGAGGGATCAACCACGGGTAAGACAACATTACGCACATCATTAGTTCTGATATGACTTGACAATAGCCAATACTCAAGTCAAAGTTTTGACAATGCAATAGATCCAACAACTGATCACGAGGACCAATCGATGGGGATATCATCTTTCTTCAACACATATACAAGATATCCCTTAACCTGAGCTAAGTCGGACAAGCTTTTATCTTCCAACTCTCCAAGTTGTTGTTTAGCTTAACCAACTAGCTCAGGGGTATGCAACACAGATTCTTAGAGAAGGGGTGGTTTATATGAAACCAACTTGATCACGAACTCAACATAGCGGTCAGGTGACAACCTGGTAATACTTCTGAGAAGATATTCGGAACATCACGAACCATCGATATGTTACTAAGCTCGCGAACAATCTTGCTTTTCAGGGCAATACGATATGACCAGAAGAGCGAGGAATTGGCACAATCCCAACTCATTGATTGAAGAGTGCACCAGGAAAATGGACTAGGTGGCACAATCAGTCTTAGAATGATGATTCAAGAACCAACACACCAAGAGTGAAATTATTGTCCATTAACTACCAAGCAACACGGTTGCTAGGAGTATTGAGTTCACACATCACGATTCACTTGTCGGCGTTCCGGTTGCGACAACACGAGACCGAGGAATGAATAATGATGGCGAGAAGTATCACTGTGTCAAGAATTCATAAGAGGTAGTGCAATTCTCATGACACTCTTGACATAAAGATGGTAACACTCCAAGGTAGAACGGATCGAAAGCTTGATTGCATTTTGATCTGCGGAATACAACTGCTTTGACCCAATCCTAGAAATGGATGAGGTACTAGAGTTTGTTTCTCCTAGTCATTCCAGAATAGAATGACTTGACGGACCACAAGAATAATAGGCATCGATGAACGAATGCACGACTATTCTTGACTATCAATTGGTAGACGGGGGTGAGAATATAACTAAAAGGGACAACTCAAAAGAACATATGATTTCCTGAGTTGTGGATGCATGGATTAGAATGTCGAACGAGTTCAACATATTTCTTCCAGACAATTCATGCAGAGAGGTAGGAATGGCAGGGTCACAACATAGAATCGATAATTCATGGAGAGCACTTTTGTTGCGATCTTTTGGTTCAACGAGGAACTGCTGCCATAAGTAGTTCATGGTATTAGGTAGAATGATAAACCACGAACCTCGAGAACTATCGCAAAGTTTACTAATATCCTAAAGGAACTAGCAACACTATCAACACGAAGTAAGTAGGGTGAATATCGGGTTCAAGAACCCAGGAATAGAATACCTACTAACTAAATTGCATCACGGGATGCTTTCGAGATTAATGGCCAGAATCTTCACACTGGGAACACTAAACATTGCTAGATTACTAGGTGACTCCCTAAAATACCTAAGGTCATAATAATAGCTCCAACATATATGTCAAGGCAACAAATTACCTCAACGCACCGGTTAGTGTGCTTATTCTGACCATAAAGGACATCGGGAACGGGAAGAAAGGATTTGCAAATGCATCAGACTATTTAGAAACCTGGGATGACTCGGACAGCATAACGGCTGTAAATGCTCAAAAAGATTGAAGACATACAACAAAAATGGTGGCATAACCACTTAATATCACAATATCAAGGTTCTGAGACCAGCTATGAACATACGGAAGTAGTAAAGATTGAACTGAGATTTGAAACTATCAATTCTATAAGTCTATGGATTAGTAACACGTCATCCTGATAGATAGATGAGAGGGCCTAGTTCTTAATCCCCGTAGAAAAGAAGAGGTTGACTCAGATCAGAAGGCCATGAGGTATAAGGAGTAAAAAGAGTCTTACGTTCCCATCCCACAATCAATTCCCTTACATAACTAAAGCATTTCTAGACACAACTTCGACCGGTTTGGCTTGGTAATCCTACAGGCAGTCAAGCTCTGATACCAAAGCTGTCAGGACCCCGACTCAATGTCACATCGATCTAGCCTGTAACACCTCATATCACTTTGCGGCCTCACGCACGGTATTCCCATGAGTGTCGCCTTACCTTTGCCCGGGACCGTTTGCGCCTTTTGGCACACGTATATGATAGTGTCGCTAGCATCCATATGAAAAGGAGCTCGGGCTGACATGACTAGTTGTAAACCCAAAGTGGCATAGACTTACAGGGACATGCATCCATGACCCAGCATCGAACGTGTCGGTCATCAACGAGTAAGTTCCGGGCTATAGCACTGGGCTAGCAGGACTCCGGTAGACCGGGCTGTAGCGGGCTAACAGGACTCCGGTACTCAACGCATGACATTTCCCCGAAGGGACAGACACAGGAACGAAGAAGGACACATGCCGGCCAGCCTAAGTGTTCCAGAGCAGTAGCAAGCTACCATGGCTCAGTGGAAACACTAGGAGACATTTCCCGGTAAGAGAGGCTACTAAAGATAAACAACTAGATAGTCAGATCCCACACATACCAAGCATTTCAATAACATACACACAATATGCTCGATATGTGCAAATACAACATGGCATCACAACATGACTCTACGACTCAAGTATTTATTCATTAGGCTCCGAGGAGCGAGATATTACAAACAGGGGTCTCATGACCCAACATTCAGAGCATACAAGTCAAAGCACAAGCGGAAGCTTAACATGTCTGAGTACAGACATCTACAAATGAAAAAGGCTTGAAGCCTGACTATCTACCAGATCCTGCCGAGGGCACAAGATCGTAGCTGAGGTAACAAGCTAAACGTCGAAGTCCACGCGGAACTACTAGCGAGACCGAAGTCTCTCTGCAAAAACATAAAATAGGCAAACGTGAGTACAAATGTACCCAGCAAGACTTACATCAGAACTAGCTACATATGCATCATTATCAATAAAGGGGATGGTGGAGTTTAACAGCAGCAAGCCAGCTTTGACTCGGTGGCTATCCTAAACTACGACTGCAAGTAACTCTTTTGAGGTGGCGCACACGAGTCCACATATTCACCATATCAATACACCACTATGGATCCGCTCCCGTCTCCCTACGAGAACGCCATCCATAGCACTCACGCTTATCTTGCGTATTTTAGAGTATCCACTTTCACTTGTCTATGAACTGTACAGGCAACCCAGAAGTCCTTTACCGCGGACACGGCTATTCGAATAGATGATGTTAACCCTGCAGGGGTGTACTTCTTCACACACGCTATCACCACTTACCGCTGTTTACACGACATGTACTCGGCAACCTTCAAGCGGAAGCCCAACGAGGGTGTCGGCCACGGCCTACCTAAACACTCAAGTCCCTAGTCCAGGTTTATCGCCTATTCGGGTTCCATCCATGAGGAGATCCGGCCGAAGTTTCGCTCACAGCCCCAAACGATGTGACAGGGTTCCGTGACACCAAACGGGCGCCCGGTACCCGGCCACGTGCCTACCGCATCACAGCCCACCCCTACGGTCAGCGCTGCACACGGCCTCCAGCATACTACAAACACCAGAAACTACTTGCAACTCCTGGACAGAGGAAAAGGGTGATTAAGAAGCCGAGAGGGTCCATTGGTTTCGGGCCCAATGCGTGGTAGTAGCTGAATCATGGATCACAAACACAGAACTCAGTTCCTGAGGACGGCTGCAATGAGACAACCCACCATGTACTCCTACATGGCCTCTCACCGCTACCTTTACCAAATCGTGTTCACACACTTAGCTCACACACGGTAGGACATGTTCACACACCTCTGATTCATCCTCGATGAATCAGACCCGACTCAACTCTAAGCAGTAGCAGGCATGACAAACAAGCATGAATGAGTAGGCACAACAGGGCTCAAACAACTCCTACTCATGCTAGTGGGTTTCATCTATTTACTGTGGAATGACAGGTCATGCAAAGGATAAAGGGGTTCAGCTACCGCAGCAAGTAACAGATGAATCGTTGTTGTCCTAATGCAGTAAAAGAGAGCAGGGCGAGAGAGTGGGATTCTATCAGAATGAACAAGGGGGTTTTGCTTGCCTGGCACTTCTGAAGATAGTATATCTCTTCATCGGTGTCATAGATCTCGTCGTCGGAACCACGTCTATCGAGAGGGGATAGTTACCGGCAAATAAAGAGGGAAACAATCAATGCAATGCAACAAATATGATGCATGATAATGTCATGGCAATATGCTGTTGATTGAGCTAATGCAACTAGCAGCAAGTTAAATGAAGTTGGTTTGAACCCAGGATTCAAATTCAAACTCCATATGTGGATATTTAAATGCCATTTATGTGATTTGTGCTAGACAGCAGCTGTAAGTTGTTCTAGCATGCATGAAAATGGTACATATGGATAGATTGGATTTTTCTGATCATTTTTCATATATAATTTATTTCATTTGGAGTTACGGTTGAATTTCTATGAATTTTAGAAGTTTTGGTTATTTTCTGGAATTTCCTATATAAAAATAAATCCAGAAAATAAGTTACTGCGTCAGCCTGACATCATCATGACGTCAGCAGGTCAACTGGGCGCCTCCAGGTCAAACCTGACCAGTGGGGTCCACTGGTCAGTGACCCAGGGCTGTTTAGCTCGCTGACAGGTGGGCCAGGTCAACGGCCACGTCAGCAGGGTCAACCCTGACGTGTGGGTCCAGGGTGTCAGTGTAATTAGTTTAGCTAAAAATTAATTAAAACTAAACCAGTTTAGTTAACAGGGCTGGGCCCCACCTGTCATTGACTCAACAGAGTCAACCAGGGCCCACCCGTGGTCAAAGCCAAAGTCAGCTGCGCCGGCGTTTAGCCACCGGCGAGCCCGACACGGCGGCGGAAGTGATTTTGGCCGTTCTGGCCACCAAATGGGTCGCGGAAGGCATCTAATTGGAGCTGGGGACAAACCGCGGCTCTTGGTGGAGTTAGCTGGGGTTGGGGTGGCCGGAATCGGCGCCGGCGACGACCTAGGCGGCCGCCGGAGTTCGGGTGGAGGCAAACTCGAGGCTAGGGTGTGCGGTGAGGTGCGGGGAGTGTATGGCGAGACCCTACGCGACGTGGTGAGTGCGATGGACACCGAGGGGTGGCCGGAGGATGGCCGGGAGCACGTCGGCGACGAGCTCCGCGGCGGTGCGTGCGGGTGATCTTTGTGCGGTTGCTACACAGCTCGGGGGCGAGAGAGGAAGGGAAGGGGAGGTAGCTAGGCTCACAGGGCACTCGTGGAGGCAACCGGCGGGGTCGGGAACGGACTGATGCGGCGACGGCGTTGAAGGGGATCTCCGGCGATGGCGGACTCGGGCGAAGTCGGTGCGGTGGACTCGGGCCACACGAGCACGCGGGGCTCGGCTAGCTCAACGAAGAGGATGGCGTCGGAGCTCCTAGACACGGCGAGACGGAGCACGGACGGCGGGGAGCGCGGCTACGGCGATGGGGCGGCGACGGTGGCGTCGGCCATGGCTGGGGAGCGCGAGGGGGAGGAGCTAGGGAGGAGAGGAGATGTCCGAGGGGTTCGGGCGAGAGAGGGGAAGCGATCCACATCGCGGCTCGACGAGGGGAGCGGCGAGGCGGCGACCAGGTGCGTGGCACCCATGCGGTGCTCGCCGCCGAGCACCTGCCTGCCTGCCTGGCCGAGCCAAGCAGCTCGCTGGCGCGGCAGCTGGGCTGGGCCGGCAGGTGGGCCGGTTAGTAGGCGCCAGGTAAGGTTTTCTCACTCTCTCTTATTTCTGTTTCTGTTTTCTATTCTGTTATTTTGTTCTGGGCTTTATTAAAAATAGCTAAGCACTTTCAAAAATCACCAAACTGCACATGCCCACTGTTTAGAATATATCCAACATGGAACATTTTAGTTTGGGATTATTTGAGCATTTGAAATATTTAATAGCATTTAAATGCCCAAATGCAAATACTATATGATTTAATTCAGTGACCAAATATGTCCTGCAAAAATATAAACCATTTTTGGTAGATGCTTCCACCTCAAACCAGAAATGTTGAACATTTTTAGAGGGCATTTTGAGTTCAATGAAAAAGGTTTTATTTTGACCCTAGTTGAATTCATTTGGTGCTAGGGCTTAGTCAATCCCCATTTCAGGTTTAAATGAAATTTAAACATGATGCAACACTCTAATGCATGCACTAGGCATTGTCAGAACTAGGGATGTGACACCCCTTGACGAACTCCAAGGCTCGGCGTGCTCCGGCCCGAGCCGAGGAGCCCTTCCAAGCCTCAAAAATGGTCGGGGGCGACTTCCAGCCAGTCGGCGGTCCGACTGGCGGTGCAAAGAGCCGGCACGTCCGGCCACAGGGCGGCAACCACTTGGGCATCGGCACGTTGAAGACGGCGCAGCAGACGGTGGGCAGGACGAAGATGAGCCCCGATGCTCAGAAGCTGCTCATCAATGGTTCGGGGGGCGTTGACGGCAATCACTTCACCCTTCGCCCGTCGCTCCTCCCGAGCCGCCTCGATGGCCAGAGGGACGGCCTGCGAATGGCCGGGAAAGAAGTCTGCCAAGGCAGAAAAGAAGATAGTCAGAAAACCAAAAATCAGCTCGACACAGAGTTGGAGGACCAAAGAAGAAAAAAAAGACTTACCATCGACGATGTCCTCGAGCTCGTGGTAGCCGGAGGTCAGCATCGCCTCCCGGTCGGTCCAGGCGGAGCGTTCGACCTCGAACTCAGCTATGAGGGCATCCTCCCGTGACTTGGCGTCGTCCCGCGCCTTCCGGAGCTGCTCCTTCTGCTCAGCCAGCTGTGTCACCAGCAGGTCGCGCTCTTTGGCGAGCCTGTCGCACTCCTCCTCCTTGGCGCGACGAGCAGTATTGGCCTCGCCCAGCTGCTCCTGGAGGGCGGCGTTGGCGCCTGAAGATCGAAGAAGAAGACAACGAAATCATCAGCAAGGTAGATCGCCGGGGAGATCCGGCCAGACTGCTCAGCAGATCGGCCCGAATCTCGGGGACTACAGCCCGCGGGCGCGCCAGCGCGCCCCCGCGGAGAAGAAGGAAGGTAGATCGCCGGGGAGATCCGGCCCGACTGCTCAGCAGTCGGCCCGAATCTCGGGGACTACAGCCCGTGGGTGCGCCAGCGCGCCCCCGCGAAGAAGAAAGAAATAACTCACCTTGGCTTTCCGTAAGGTCGGTGGTCCGCTTCTTCAGCTCCTCAACGTTGCGGTTGAAGACAGCGGCGCGGAGATTATGATATTCCTGCAAAAAGCCAGCAAAGACAAAAGTTAGTACTCGGAGCTCACTAGAGGGAGTTCCGAACCGCCTGCTCAGCAGCCGGCCCCGAACTCGGGGACTACACCCAGTGGGTGCGCAGGCGCGCCCCCACAAAGAAAGATAGAAATCAAGCAAGAGAAAGGAAGCTTACTTGGATGGATGTCCTCAAGGCCAGGTGCGCTCTGGTGCTGACCTGGAGGGCGTCGCCTTCCGCGCGCAGCTTTGCCTGGACGTCCAGGAGGGCCTGGTTCAGTGGGCCGGTGCCGCCTCCGCGCAACCAGCCGGTGGGCGCGGCACTGGAGGCCTCGACGTCCAGACTCGCCGAGCTGGCTGCGCCAGTCTCCCGAGCTCGCGGCGCCGAGCTCGTCCTCTCAAGCCGGCGGCGCGTCGGCACGGTGACCTGAAGAAGCAGCCGCGCCTCGGCGTCGTTCGTGGCCGGCGGATCCTGCGGACTCACCGGCTCCTTGCCGTGCGGCCTCCCAGACGGTGGCGGAGGCGGCGGAGGCGGCGCGTGAGTGTCCGAGCCTGAGGCGTCGCCGCCCTCCTCCGCGAGCGGGTTCGCGGTGCCGACCTCCCTGGTCTGCCCCGTGAACTCAGGAGCCGGCGGCGCCGACGACAACGGAGGGACGAGCATCGCCGAGCGGCGATGCGCGTCCTCTTTGGCACGCCGCTTCGTCACGGCGGCAGTCTCGGCCTCCTCCAGCCTCTTCTGGGCGTTGGCGGCCGCCTTGTCAGCCTCCGCCTTCTCCAGGCGGTCGGCCTCCTCCTCCTCGAGCTTCTCCCGCGTGTTCCATTCCGTCGCCTCCCGGAGGTCGGCGGCGGGATCGACCCGCCGGGTGTTGGAAGACGTCTCCACCGACCCCATGACAGAGGGGACGGCGGCTCTCTCAAGGGAGAGGGGAGCTATGGAGAAGATCGGAGGGAAAAATCAAGAAAAACTCGGATAAAATCCAGCAAAGAAAATGAAAGAGTAGAAGGACTTCCGAGGAAACTAGCGGCGGCCTTCTCACTTCCTTTCGGAAGCGGTTGGCCTTCGCGGCCACCTCCTCCTGCTTGGTCGCGGCGGCGGCCCCCTTGAACTTCTTTTGCTTGCCGCCGGGCGCACTCGGCCCGGCGTGACGTCTCTTCGCGCCGGCTTGGCCGGAGGGGCCGGCCCTCGGCTGCGGCGCGGGATGACTTCCACGTCGACGTCGTCCTCGGGCCAGTCGGCGAAGGTCGCCGACGGCCTGAGGCCGCCGTCCGCGCCCTCTCCGCCGCCTTCGGCGTCGGCCTCCAGCGCCGCCGCCCCCAGGTCGGGGTCGTCGACGTCGCTGTCCTCTCGATCTGGGACGTAATCGCGGGGCTCTCTTATGGTGCCGGCTGCGGGCGCCGTGATGGGATTCTGCCAGAAGAACCAACAAAGATTAGAGGCTGGGAGTCGGCTGCAAAAGGCGATCAAGCTACAGAAGGACGCAACTTACCATCGGAGGGGTGTTGTCGCGCGAGCACGGCTCCTTGCCGAACTGCCAGTTCTCCGTGAACTCGCAGTGCACGATGTGGTTCACCAAGTTCGCCACCTCGCTTCGGGGCATCTCCTTGGTGCATAGACGGCTCGGATCGTGGCAGCCGCTCATCTGGCAGATGAGGTGAGGCCGGCCCTGGAGCGGGAGGACTCGGCGCGCCACGAAGGCGGCCAAAAGATCGGAGGCGACGAGCCCCTCCGACTGCAGTAGAACCCGGAGTCGCGCCACGGAGCCGGCTCCAGAGGGCGAAAGCGATTTGGACCGGTGGGACCAACTGGCAAGCCTGCCAGTCAGAGGCTCGGGGTCGAAGGGCGGCAGATTGACCCAGTCGCCGTCGGGGGAGATGTTCTTCACGTAGAAGTAGGACTTCTGCCACATCTTCAACGACTTCACCAACGGGATTGGAGGAAAAGGATTGTCGGCCGTTGAGCACCGCACCGCGATGTAGGTGCCGCACTGAGCCGGCGTGCCGGCGGCCTGAGTACCAAGTTTTGAAGAGAAGAACTCCCCCCACAGTTCGAGAGTGGGGAGAACGCCGATGTAGCCTTCGCACAGAGTGGCGAAGGCGGAAAGAAGCACCACCGCGTTGGGGGTGAGGTGGTGCGGCTGCAGCTTGTGAAATTCCAGGAACGAGCGGAAGAATCCGCTCGCCGGGAGCCCCAGCCCGCGCATTAGGTGCGAGCGGAAGATGACCCGCTCACCCTCCTCCGGCGCGGGCCGGATCTCTCCCGCCGGCACGGGACGGGCGTGCACCAGGTCCGCGCTCGGGAGACGGCGGGTCCAGCGGAGAAAGTAGATGTGCTTCGCCTCCACGTCGGAACCATCCCACACGCCGGAGCGCGAGACGGGGGGCGCGGCGGAGGAAGAGCTCATTGCGACGAAGAAGGCGCTCTGGCTCGCAGCGGAGGAAGAAGGGAAGGCAGGAGAGCGGGGGAGAGGGTGTGCGTACAGTGCCGCCCCGCTCCTCCCCGCCTACTTATAGCCCTGCGGGCTGAGGAGCCGAGGGGGCGGGCGTGGGATTAACTGCGCCCGGGGCCCCACGCCGCCCACGATTTATCCCCACGAAGTTACTGTGCGAAGTAACAACGTGGGGATGCCAACCATTCGCAGCCACAGCGGATCCGCCCGGAAGCCGAGGCGCGGTAGTGGTGGGCCCCACCTGGCGGTCCGTCCCGTCACGCGCGTGGGTAGGCAGACTATCCTCCCCACGTGGCGCCACGCGATAGGACCGTCTCGCTGGCGGCAGGGAAGCGTATCTGATACGCCGCCTGTTTTCCGGCCGCGACTTGCGAATAAGGGCCCCTCGCTGAACGAGTCCGACTTCGGCGAGTCGGCCCGAAGAAGCGGCGGCCGAGTCTCAGAGTCGGCGTGGGGAAGATTGAAACTGTTGAAGCCCCGCAAGACAGCGCGCGCAGGGCTTCACCAGCTTCGGGGACTACTGTCGGAGTAATGGGCGACGGGTAGGCCAACCCGGGGCCCAAGATCTTTCAAGACATCGGGGCAGGCCGCGCCCCTCTGGCCGAGTCTCAGCTGGCGACCTTCGGAGAGGCCGAGTCCCAGAGGGCGATCTCCCGAAGGGCCGAGTCCCAGACGAAGACTTTAAAGCAAGCCGACTCCCGGCTTGCGACCTCCAGAAATGCCGACTATGGGAGTCGGCCCGCGACCTTT
The DNA here is from genome assembly GCF_018294505.1 of Triticum aestivum. Taxonomy (NCBI): domain Eukaryota; kingdom Viridiplantae; phylum Streptophyta; class Magnoliopsida; order Poales; family Poaceae; genus Triticum; species Triticum aestivum. Next base: position 191,794,354 of record NC_057801.1, read on the forward strand.
CACGAAGACCGATGTGGGGCACGGCCCCGACGTGGCCGTCCCCTTCGACCCACGGGGGGTAGGCATGGCTACAGTGAGCCGTATCGCCGGGAGATCTCCGGTGAGGCGCGGCACTGTTGCCATGCCTCCCCTGACCTCAGCCATAGTGCGCGAAGCACTGTGCCCACGACGCCGGCCTGTACGGCCCGAAGATCGCCGGGCCACCTGTCAGTGGGAGAATCGAAGACGGCTAGAGCGCCTGAAGACGGCCCTGTGGGAGTCGGCCTCCTCGGAGTCGGCCGCCTCCCCACCAGGGCCCCACGAGCCATAAACCAGATTGGATGGGGAGTGGCGACAGTGATCTCCTGACAGACGGCGGCACTATTCCCACGACCCCATGACCGAGCCTGCGTCATCAAGAGTGTTGCATAGTGTTCTACATGTCCGCGGGACCCACCAGCCAGCGGGCCCCAGAAGCCGGCAGGATGGACAGCGGCGTGAGAGGCAGACGGCTGGGGGCCACGCCCAGTCAGATTACTATTGTACCCCCGGGGGGTAGGCCTATATAAACCCCCCGGGGCACCCATGCAAATGGTTCGGCCTTTGATAGAATTAGACACATAGACAAGGGAGGAGAGAGCTAGCCTAGCTCCCTCCTGCCTCCCTTGTAATCTTTTCACCATAGTGACCATGCGGAGGCCCCGTAGAGCAGCAATAGGGGTGTTATCTCCACGGAGAGCCCCGAAGCTGGGTAAGATTCGCCGGCGTGCATGTCTGCGCCTCATCCCGTTTCCAGGCACTAGCGACGTTCTACTCGCCCCCGCCATGATAAGCCACCCGTTGGCATATGTCGCACCCAACCCCCGACATTTGGCTCACATGCAAAGTGATGGTGGTTGTCCTCTTGCACCCACTTAAGCGGTTATCAATGATATCGATGCTTTCCATCTATGGGCCCGCTTGGTCCATCACTACTTTGCCTGACAACGAGAAAGGTTAATTTGACACGATATAGTTTGAGCACACACATGCATGTTTGCACATGAATCCCTCCCATCGAGTCGAAGTGGCTAGTACCACGACACATCATGAACCGATCTCGCTCTGTGTGGGGACTGTACCATTTTCGACGCACGCGCCACATCAATGTTGTGAAATGGTATTCAAACATGCATGCATGCATCACCTCCATACATATGCATGTAGTGGTTGTCTTCAAACGGTACACTCCCTTGCGTGGTTATCGGCGACAAGTCTATATATTCGTGGGCCCGCGTGGACATCCATGATCAACTTGACTGACAACAAGATAGGTTACTGATGTCTACTATGCAACTTATTCTTGTAGAGTCGTGTTGGGCCTCCAAGCGTAGAGTTTTGTAGGACAGTAGCGATTTTCCCTCAAGTGGATGACCTAAGGTTTATCAATCCGTGTGAGGCCTAGGATGAAGATGGTCTCTCTCAAACAACCCTACAACCAAATAATAAAAAGTCTCTTGCGTCCCCAACATGTCCAATATAAATGGCAGATTGTGTAGGTGCACTAGTTCGGCTAAGAGATGGTGATAAAAGTGTAATATGGATGGTAGAAATATATTTTTATAATCTGAATAAATAAAAACAGCAAGGTAGCGAACGATAAAAGTGAGCACAAACGGTATTGCAATGCTTAAAAACAAGGCCTGGGGTCCGTACTTTTTCTAGTGCAATCTCTCAACAATGCTAATATAATTGGATCATATAATCATCCCTCAAAGTGCGATGAAGAAACATTCCAAAGTTCCTATCTAGCAGAGAACGTAAGAAGAAATTGTTTGTAGGGTATAAAACCACCTCAAAGCTATTCTTTCCGATCAATCTATTCTAGAGTTCGTACTAAAATAACACCAAAGAAAATTCAGATTCATAATACTCAATCCAACACAAAGAACCTCAAAGAGTGCCCCAAGATTTCTACCGGAGAAACAAAGATGACAACGTGCATCAACCCCTATGCATAGATTACCCCAATGTAACCTCGGGAATCCATGAGTTGAGTGCCAAAACACAAATCAAGTGAATCAATATGATACCCCATTGTCACCACAAGTATTCATATGCAAGATATATATCAAGTGCTCCAAATCCATAAAAGTGTTCTATCCAATAAAACAAAATCTCAAAGGGAAAACTCAATTCATCACAAGATAGAGAGGGGAAAACACCATATGATCCGACTATATTAACAAAGCCCGTGATGCATCAAGATCGTGATATCTCAAGACATGAGAGAGAGAGAGAGAGATTAAACACATAGCTACTAGTACGAACCCTCAGCCTCGAGGGTGGACTACTCCCTCCTCATCGTGGTGGCTGTGGGGATGATGAAGATGGCCACCGGTGATGATTCCCACCTCTCGCGGAGTGCCAGAACGAGGTCTAGATTGGTTTCTCATGGCTACAGAGCCTTGCAGCGGCGGAACTTCTGGTCTAGGGTTACCCCCAGGGTTTTGGAATATTTGGGAATTTATAGGGTGAAGAAGGGCTGCTGGAGGCCATCGAGGTGGGCACAACCCACCTGGGCGCGACTGGGCCCCCAGGCGTGCCCTGGTGGGTTGTGCCCCCCTCGGGGCAGTCCCCCAGGTGCTGCTCTAGCCCTTTGGATGTCTTTTGGTCCATAAAAAAATCACAAAAAGTTTCGCGGTGTTTGGCCCTCTGGCTCTGATATTGATTTCCCGTGATGTAAATAACAAGCAAAAAATAGCAACTTTCACTAGGCACTGGGTCAATAGGTTATTTCCAAAAAATGATATAAAGTTGCTATAAAATGATTGTAAAACATCCAAGAATGATAATATAACAGCATGAATACTTCATAAATTATAGATACGTTGGAGACGTATCAGTTACCATGGCAGATTCTTCCTTTGGTTTGTGTTATCATAGTGTAGGTCAGGGTGAGATTCATACCTAATTAAGTTTGAGCGCATACTATGCACGCATGCATGCATGAATCCCCGTCATCGGCTTGAAGTGTGGTCTGACATACCTATGCATCATCAACTAACCCTCGCTCTGTGTGGGGATTTCTGGTTTGAAAGCACGGTGCCACACCAAAGTTGTTCCATGTGTATTCAAACACACCTCTCCATACATATGTTTGGGCCACACGTAGGAAATGGTTGTCTTCGGGGACTAGCTACTTGCGTGATTATTGGCGAGCTAGCCCATCTCCGGGATCGCATGGATGACCATCACTTTGACCAAGAACAAGAGACAGGTTGTACGACCAAGGTGGATTATTCTTGGTCCGTTTTACGATCCATCTTGGTGAGATGCCCTCTCCGGCCCGCCGACTGAAAGTGTTTGTGTGTGGGGGGGGGGGACTGCTACTTCGCACTTTGCTAGGTGAACCTCCATGGGGGGCATGCATTCATAGCTTAGGATTCCCCTCCTGCCGACACGAGGGGGGGCAAGCAATACCGTCCGCTTTGCGAAATAGGTGCCACATCGAAGTTGCATTTGGTATTTGAACATCAAACCACCCTTTTCATACATATATTTGGTCCACATGCAAGTGTTTTCGTGTTCTAACCCTCTCTCGTGTCATTTTCGCCAAATTTATGAACATTACACAAGTCGGATGACGCAATAGACACGGTTCACCCACACTAACCATGTGCCACGCTGGTGCCCCTGTCACACACATCCGCACAGTACATTGGGCTCCACGAGGCTTCCCTTCTCAAAAATATCTACCCACCTGCAGGTTTTTTCTGATTGGTAACACACAGTTATTATGTTTTGACTGTGTGTGATGCTTCTTGTTCCCGCTCCCGCCTGTATCCCTCGAAAATATCTGCCTGCCTCGAGGGTTTTTCTGTTTCATAACACATGGTTTTTATTTCTGGACCATGTGCGATGCACCATCATGCAAATTTTCAATAGCCCCGGCATTTCACTCCCGTGTTTGACTCTGGCGTAGTAAAATTTTCAGTAGCCGCGTCATTCCTCAAACACACACCCGCCCCCTCCACACACACACACACACACACACACACACACACACACACACACACACACACCAAAACCTCCTAGGGCGCATGCGCGCGCACACATACCCCCTCCCTTGCTCGATACCCTAGCAAGGTCGCCGCTGCCGTCGCAAGCACTACAAAAAAATACACTTCTGTGATGATACGTGTTTGTCATGGTAGGTCATGTTTTCTGTCATGCATGTACATCCATGACGATTTTATGACAGAATCAAGATAGTCATACCTGTGCTGTCGTAGAAGTGTTCCATGACATTACCAAAATTATCATCACGGAAGTGTCACTTCCATGACGATAAATCACGCGTCATAGAAGTGCTTTCGTCAAGGGTAACCGACACGTGGCATCCACTATAACGGGTCGCCGTTAAGCTATCGGGTTCCAGTTTCGATCCGATAACCCGTTAACAACGCCCGGACCAATGGCGACTTTCCACGTGTAAAATTCTCATTCGTTGACGATCTATGTGTCCACTCAGCATTGGGACAGATGTCAACCCTCCATTTGACAAGAATCGCCAATGAAACGTTGACACGTGGGATGGCCCAATAGAGGCCCATATAGGTTTAAAAGCTAGCCCAGGAACAGGCCCAAAAGATTTTGTCAGTCTAATGGGTCGGCCCGTTAATAGCCTAACAATTTCTTGACTAAATTATAGCCCATATAAGATATGAGCCATTAAATGACTGCAATATTCTGGGCCAATTTACGGCCCATATCAGATCTGGCCTGTTAACAACCTGCAATAGTTTGGGCCAAATTACGGTCCATACCTGATCCGACCCGTTAACTCACTTCCATTTTTTGGGCCAAATTACGGCCCATAACAGATAGGACCCTTTTAACAGCTATTGTGCCATTGGGCCCATTGGCGGCCTGATTTGCTCTTCGGCCTCTTAATGGCCCGTTTAACAGTTCGGCTCGATATTAGTTTTGGCCTGTCAGCGCCCCTGTCTACATATGGGCCTCTTTCGGCACAATTTCACTTTTGGCCATTTAAAGGCCCGAGTTGCAACTGGGCCTAATTATTGTCTGTAGTTACTTTCGGCCTCTTAGTGGCCCGTAGTCTTCGTGGATACATTCTAGCCCAAACTGCCTAACGGCCCGTTAAAGGCCCTTGAGAGTGTTGGGCCTAATTTTGGCCTGTTATACATCCGGCCTGCTTCCCGCATGTCATGTAATTGGGTCAGCCAAGGCCCAAAAACATTTCACCCTGTTAATGGCCCATCACCCGAATGGGCCAATAATGGGCCGATTTATATTATAGCACGTTGTTGGCCCATGACTTGTTGGCCACAATTAAGGCTGAATCTAGTTTTCAACCTGTTAAAATCCTATTTAATTTTTCGGCCCAATTAAGGCAAGCGGTTTACTCAGCCTTTTAAAGGCCTGAAACTAATAGTGGCCCAGAATAACTAGACCTAACTAATGGCCAAAGATGATTGTAGGCCCACGGTTCGGCCGATTGGCGACCGACCAGTTTTAGTATAGAAATTATTATTTTATAAACCTAACCAATTGTCTCATTGCGCACCGATCTAAGATTACGACCTTTTTGTAGAGCAACGACATCAGAAATAGCAAATAAATTACAGCATCATGATGAAGAATAAACCTGGACTATACAACAAAGAAATTACAGCATATTACATCCCCTGGGCATCAAAGTTCACGCCTAGTGATAATAAAGGGAAAACAGACAGCAGATTCCATAAACTGGGTAGGTTGCCACCAGTGGAAGTTAACAGGCTGACAAAATAATAGAAAGAACCGACAGCACTTCAACACAGTTCAAGAAAGGTTAGCCCGGCCCAGGAGCTGCAGCGCAAGCACCTTAGCAACCTGATGAGACTACGCTCCTTGACGCTTATATCCACCAACTTAAGCTGCATAACATCAATAGACGTCATGTACTTACTGTTAATACTGCATAGAGATTGGAGTTCCAGTCGGATTTGAGCGGAAGCTGATACGTCTCCAACGAATCTATAATTTTTTATTGTTCCATGCTAATATATTACCCGTTTTGGATGTTTATGGGCTCTACTTTAAACATTTATATAATTTTTGGGACTAACCTACTAACCGAAGGCCCAACCCGTATTGCTGTTTTTTTGCCTATGTCCGTATTTCGAAGAAAAGGAATATCAAACGGAGTCCAAACGGAATAAAACCTTCGGGAGCGTGATTTTTGGAACAAACGTCATCCAGAGGACTTGGAGTGCAAGCCAAGAAGCAGCCGAGGTGGCCATGAGGGTGGAGGGCACGCCCACCCCTATAGGGCGCGCTCCCCTATCTCGTGGGCCCCTCGGGCAGCCACCGACCTACTTCTTCCTCCTATATATACCCACGTAGCCCAGAAACATCCAGGGAGCCAACAAAAAACAATTTCCACCACTGTAACCTTTGTATCTGCGAGATCCCATCTTGGAGCCTTCGCCGCCACTCTGCCGGAGGGGGAATCGACCATGGAGGGCTTCTACATCAACACCATAGCCCCTCCGATGAGTTGTGAGTAGTTTACCACAGACCTTCGGGTCCATAGTTATTAGCTAGATGGCTTCTTCTCTCTTTTTGGATCTCAATACCATGTTCTCCCCCTCTCTTGTGCAGATCTATTCGATGTAACTCTTTTTGTGGTGTGCTTGTCGAGATCCGATGAATTGTGGGTTTATGATCAAGTTTATCTATGAGAAATATTTGAATCTCCTCTGAATTCTTTTATGTATGATTGAGTTATCTTTGCAAGTCTCTTCGAATTATCAGTTTGGTTTGGCCTACTAGATTGATCTTTCTTGCAATGGGAGAAGTGCTTAGATTTGGGTTCAATCTTGCGGTGTCCTTACCCAGTGACAATAGGGGTTGCAAGGCATGTATTGTATTGTTGCCATCGAGGATAAAAAGATGGGGTTTATATCATATTGCATGAGTTTATCCCTCTACATCATGTCATCTTTCTTAATGCGTTACTCTGTTCTTATGAACTTAATACTCTAGATACATGTTGGATAGCGGTCGATGTGTGGAGTAATAGTAGTAGATGCAAGAAGGAGTCGGTCTACTTGGCACGGACGTGATGCCTATATACATGATCATACCTAGATAATCTCATAATTATTCTCTTTTCTATCAATTGCTCGACAGTAATTTGTTCACCCACCGTAATACTTATGCTATCTTGAGAGAAGCCACTAGTGAAACCTATGGCCCCTGGGTCTATCTTTTATCATATAAGCTTTCAATCTATTTTTATTTGCATCTTTACTTTTCCAATCTATATTATAAAATACCAAAAATATATTTATCTTGTCATACTATCTCTATCAGATCTCACTTTCGCAAGTGGTCGTGAAGGGATTGACAAACCCTTTATTGCGTTGGTTGCGAGTTCTTTGTTTGTTTGTGTAGCTGCGTGGGACTTTTGAGGAGCCTCATACTGGATTGATACCTTGGTTCTCAAAAACTGAGGGAAATACTTACGCTACTATTGTTGCATCACCCTTTCCTCTTCAAGGAAAACCAACGCAAGCTCAAGACGTAGCAAGAAGGATTTTTGGCGCTGTTGCCGGGGATGTCTTCGCTCAAGTCAAGACATACCAAGTAACCATCACAAACTCATCTCCCTCGCATTTACATTATTTGCCATTTGCCTCTCGTTTTCCTCTCCCCCACTTCACCCTAGCTGTTTTATTTGCCCTCTCTTTCCCAACCTCTCTCTCTTTCGCTTGCCTTTTTCTGTTTGCTTGTGTGTTGGATTACTTGTTTCCATGGCGCAAGATAATACCAAATTGTGTGATTTCTCCAATACCAATAATAATGATTTCCTTAGTACTCCGATTGCTCCTCTTGATCCCAATGATATGCCTTTGTCTACTTTGATTGAGAATAATAATGAATCTACGGATGTGAATTTTGTTGGTAGGAATAGTTTTGGAAACAATGCTTATTGAGGAAACTTTAATCCTAGACCATTCCCTAGTAATTCCTCTAATAATTATGGAAATTCCTACAATAATTCTTATGGTAATTTTAATAAGATGCTCTCTGATTTTGAGAATAGTGTGAAAGAATTTATGATTTCTCAAAAGTATTTTAATGATTTGCTTGAAGAAAAATTGCTCAAAGTTGATGATTTGGCTAGGAACGTTGATAGACTTTCGCTTGATGTTGATTCTCTTAAACTTAGATCTACTCCTCCTAAGCATGATATCAATGAGTCTCTCAAAGCCATGAGAATTTCCATTGATGAGTGCAAGGAAAGAACCGCTAGATTGCATGCTAAGAAAGATTGATTTGTAAAGGCGTGTTCTTCTAGTTTCCGTGAAAATAATGATGAAGACCTTAAAGTTATTGATGTGTCCCCTATTAGATTTTTGTTTTGCAATATGAATCTTAATAATAATGGGACTGGAGATGAGTCAACTTTAGTTAGAAGGCGTCCCAATAATTCGGAGTTTTTAGATCTTGATGCTAAATTTGGTAAAAGTGGGATTGGAGAGGTCATGACTTTAAATAGCATTGAACCCACTATCTCGGATTTCAAGGAATTTGATTATGATAATTGTTCTTTAGAAGGTTGTATTTCCTTGTTGCAATCCGTTGTTAATTCTCCTCATTCTTATAGTCAAAATAAAGCTTTTACCAAACATATTATTGATGCCTTGATGCAATCTTATGATGAAAAACTTAATTTGGAAGTTTCTATACCTAGAAAACTTAATGATGAGTGTGAACCTACTATAAAGATTAAAATTAAAGATCATGAGTGCTATGCTTTGTGTGATTTGGGTGCTAGTGTTTCCACGATTCTGAAAACTTTATGTGATATTCTAGGTTTCCATGATCTTGATGATTGCTCTTTAAATTTGCACCTTGCGAATTCCACCATTAAAAAGCCAATGGGAAGGATCAATGATGTTCTCATTGTTGCAAATAGAAATTTGGTGCCCGTAGATTTTATCGTTCTTGATATAGATTGCAATCTTTCTTTCCCTATTATTCTTGGTAGATCTTTCCTTAGAACGATTGGCGCGATTATTGATATGAAGGAAGGGAATATTAGATTACAATTTCCATTAAGGAAATGCATGGAGCACTTTCCAAGAAAGAAAATTAAATTACCTTATGATCATGTGAGCTACTTATGAATTGAGTGCCAAAGATGGCACTACTTAGATCTATCTTCGCTTTTATGCCAAGCTAGGGGCGTTAAACGATAGCGCTAGTTGGGAGACAACCCAATTTTATTTGTGTTTTTTGTTTTTGCTTCTGTTTAGTAATAAGTTTTGCATCTACCTTATGTTTATATGTGTTTTTATGTTTTAATTAGTGTTTGTGCCAAGTAGAACCTATAGGATAACCTATGGTGATAGTTAATTTGATTCTGCTGAAAAACAGAAACTTTGTACGCACGATATTAGTTTTGTTAAATCACAGAGACGTGCTTTTGCAATGATTCTTTTTGATGTAGATCAACTGACAAATTGCCCAGGACTTCCTATTTCTGTAGGATTTTTAGTGTTCCAGAAGTGTGCGTTAGTTACAGATTGCTACAGACTGTTCTGTTTTTGACAGATTCTGTTTTTCGTGTGTTGTTTGCTTATTTTGATGCATCTATGGCTAGTATTAAGTGGTATGAACATATAGAACTTGAAATACAGTAGTTTTAACACCAATATAAATAAATAATGAGTTCATTACAGTACCTTATGTGGTGTTTTTGTTTTCTTTCACTAACGGAGCTTATGAGATTTCATGTTGAGTTTTGTCTTGTGAAGTTTTCAAGTTTTGGGTAAAGATTTGATGGACTATGGAATAAGGAGTGGCAAAAGCCTAAGCTTGGGGATGCCCATGGCACCCCAAGATATTGAAGAGTAGACAAAATCCTAATCTTGGGGATGCCCCCGGAAGGCATCCCCTCTTTCATCTTCGTTCATTGGTAACTTTACTTGGAGCTATATTTTTATTCGCCACATGATATGTGTTTTGCTTGGAGCGTCGTGTATGATATTAGTATTTGCTTTTTAGTTTACCACAATCATCCTTGCTGTACACACCTCTTGGGAGAACCCTACTTGATTGAAATTTATTAGAATACTCTATGTGCTTCACTTATATCTTTTGAGCTAGATAGTTTTTGCTCTAGTGCTTCACTTATATCTTTTAGAGCACGGCGGTGGCTTAATTTTGTAGAAATTGCTAGTCTCTCATGCTTCACTTATATTATTTTGAGAGTCTCTTAGAACAGCATGGTATTTGCTATGGTTATAAAATTGGTCCTAGAATGGTAGGCATCCAAGTTGGGTATAATAGAAACTATCATAGGAAGTGAATTGGATGCAATGATCAATTTGATACTTGATAATTGTTTTGAGATATGGAGGTAGTTATATTAAAGTCATGCTAGTTGGGTGATTATTAATTTAAAGAATGCTTGTGTTGAAGTTAGCAAGTCCCGTAGCATGCACGTATGGTTAAAGTTGTGTAACAAATTTGAAACATGAAGTGTCCTTGGATTGTGCATCCTTATGAGTGGCGGTCGGGGACAAGCGATGGTCTTTTCCTACCAATCTATCCCTCTAGGAGCATGCGGGTAGTGCTTGGTTTTTGATGACTTCTAAATTTTTGTAATAAGTATATGAGTTCTTTTGACTAATGTTGAGTCCATGGATTATACGCACTTTTACCTTTCCATCATTGCTAGCCTCTTCGGTACCGTGCATTGCCCTTTATCACCTTGAGAGTTGGTGCATACTTCGCCGGTGCATCCAAACCCCGTGATATGATACGCTCTATCACACGTAAACCTCCTTATATCTTCCTCAAAACAGCCACCATACCTACCTATTATGGCATTTCCATAGCCATTCTGAGATATATTGCCATGCAACTTTCCACTGTTCTGTTTATCACACTACAAAAAAAAGACACATCCGTGACATTTTGGGCCGAACGAAAAAAATTTCTGTCATACATATGACACTTCTATGACGATAATTGTGACAAAACCCGGTATCATCATTGATGTGGTGGGCTCCTACTTCTATGACAAAAAATCATGACAGAAAATGAGCTTTTCATCCTGGGCGGGCCGGAGACGCAGCTGCATGACATTCTTTGGGCCGTCCATGACGGAAAAAACCGTGGTAGAAGCGAGGGGGAGGAAAATTTCGGGGAGTTGCCGGTTACGGTGGGAGGTCGGGGGCCGAGCGATGCGTGTTTCTCTCGTACACGTACACGCGTGTGTGAGAGGCGTTGGCTCAAACTGAACCCGAGCGAGGCGTTGGGCTCTAACTGAACCCGAGCGATTGCACTTCAGGCTACGCATTACTAAACCCGAGCGATCGATCGATGGCTATTAATTGAACCCGATGGAGATATTCCTTCGCTACTGCTTCTAACTGAAGCCGATCGATTGGATGAATAGTGAGCATTGCGGGGGGGGTGGATGAACAATGAGCGGTGGTGTTGCCTCTGGATGAACAGGACCCCGTGGTGTGGAGGGCTGGATGAACAGTAGACGATGGAGGGGTGGTTGAACAGGACCCCGTGGTGTGGAGGGTTGGATGAACAGTAGACGGTGGAGGGGTGCCCGTGGAGGGGTGGATGAACAGTAGCCGATGGAGTAGCACGCGGTGGAGGCTGGATGGACAGGAGCCCGTGGAGGCTGGAGGAGGTCAATGGTAGCCCGTGGAGGCTGGAGGAGGTCGACGGTGGAGATGAACAGTATCCCGTGGAGTCCCGTTTTGCGGTACGCCACACCCCTCCCGATGAACAGGACCCCCTTTTGACCGTAGCGCTCCAACACAAGTCTGTTTTGTCCGTTTTGCGGTACGCCACACCCCTCCCGATCAACAGGACCCCCGTTTCGACCGTAGGAGGTCCGTTTCCTCCGTTTTGCAGTACGCCACACCCCTCCCGATCAACAGGACCCCCGTTTCGACCATAGGAGGTCCATTTTTGCCGTTTTGCGGTATGCCACACCCCTCTCAATCAACAGGACCCCGTTCCAAACGTAGGAGCTCCATTTCCTCCGTTGTGCGGTACGCCAGGCCTTGTTTCCATCGCCTGTTCCGTCCAAGCCGGTTGGCTCCCACGTGTTCTGTTGCCTCCCGATGAACACGAGCATTTCGTTGCCTCCCCATGAACACGACGCATTCCGTTGCCTTCCCATGAACACGACGCATTCCGTTGCCTCCCCATGAACACGATGACGACTCTGTTTCTCCGTTCCGACCCAACCATGTACACGAGCCCTGGCCGTACGTATGCGCGAGTAGGCGTTCGAGACCCCGCCCGTATGTATGTATGTGGCTGCATTTTCTTTCTTGCACCCTGGCCGTTGTACGTACGTGTACATGCTACGTGCGCGCCTCTACTATGACACGTACGCGCCTCTACTACGACACGTGCACGCCTCTACATCGACTAGTATATATGTACGTACACATTCGCGACCAGAATGACAACGCTACGTACGCTTCGACCAGGTGGGTCCCGACTATCAGGCACTTCCTGGCGTGCGAAAATGTAGCTGGTGGGTCCCAGCAGTCAGAGGGGCGAATCGTTTTTTTTGCCCGGACGCACTTCCTTTGCGTGCAAAGATGTAACTGGTGGGTCCCAGGAGTCAGGGGGGCAAATCGTTTTTTTTCTTGCCCGGACGCACTTCCTTGCGTGCGAAGATGTAGCTGGTGGGTCCTAGCAGTCACGGGGGCGAATCGTTTTTTTTGCCCGCACGCACTTCGTTGCGTGCGAAGATGTAGCTGGTGGGTCCCAGCAGTCAGGGGAAACTTTTTATTGCGAAATACGATGGCCCGTCCGGTGGGTCCCCGCTGTCAGGTGGAGGAATCATTATTTTGCGCGTAATAAGGAGGCACTTCCTTGCTGCGGCCGTGGACCCAGCTGTCAGGCTCTCCACGTACAGTCCACGTCTGATGGAAATCGTTCCTTGACCATGTTGATCATGCCGCGCCGAGATCACCACGACGGTGGACGACGGCGAGGCCTAGGAAGGGGACGACTCGGAGCCGGGAAAGACGCAGCAGTGGATGCCTAGGCGAAGAGGAGTACGAGGGTTCACTGGTTCGGCTACGGTGTGAGGCTGTTGTCGCCGCAGAATAACAGGGGGTGTGGGTGAGTAGAGTGATGGCCTGGCCAGCGGTGGGAGTAGTAGGGGGCGAGGAGGCCTCCGCGGCATCACAGCCGGCCACGGGAGGCAGGAGCACGCGGCACGACCGGTGCTGGTTTGGGCGGCTAGAGCAAGAAGACCAGAGGTTGAAGAAGCACTACAACCGTTGGATGAACATCGTACGGTAACAAGAAAGATAATCATTCATATTGACTAAGTTGACAAAGCCCTCCATCCCCGTCAACTTGGTAGGCCCACAAGTCAGCCTCCCAGTATGCTGGGTTCCAGCTAGCAGGGGGAGTATTCATTTTTTTGTGCGTAATAAGGAGGCACTTCCTTGCGTGCGAAGATAGCTGGTGGGTCTGACAAGTCAGCGGGGGCACGTTTTTTCGTGAAATACAGAGGCCCTTCCCGTGGGTCCCAGTTGTCAGGTGGAGGAATCATTATTTTGCACGTAATAAGGAGACATTTCCTTGTGTGCGGCCGTGGACCCAGCTGTCAGCCTCTCCACGCACAGTCTACTTTTGATAGTGTTGTTCGTTGACCACGTTGACCACGCCGCGCCGAGCGCATCCAAGGTGGTGGACGACGGCGAGGCCCCGGACAGCAACGAGCCAGAGATGGGAAGACGCGGGAGTAGAGTCGCACACGGAGAGGTGTATGAGGGTTAACTGGTTCTAGTGCGGTGTGGTTCGGCAGTCGGTGGAGAAGAACAGGAGGTGTGGAGGGGTGGAGGGATGGCCTGGCCAACGGTGGAGTAGCGCTTCATAGCGAAGCGTGCTAAGCAGAGCTGCTAGCAGCAGGAGGCGGGAGGTGGTCCCGGCGGCGCTGGAGGAAGAAGACGAGAGATTGAAGATGGATGCCGGTCGTTGGATGTAAATCCAACGGCTAACATGTCAGAATCATTTGTTGACTAAATTGACAACGACTTGCGTTGGCTTCGACCTATTGGCCCACATTTCAGCCTCCAAAAATGTGCCACATATTCAACTCATTTTTTCAGAATTTACAGTCTTTTTTGTGCGGTAGAATTTATAGTCAATTTGATCTTTTTTTTGAATTACAGCCATTAGTTGGGCTGGGTGAACAATTAATGTAGCGTCCATGTGGCCCATTTATTTTATTTCCTAAAAAAATACAGGCCATTTGCACTTTCTCAAAATACACGATTTTGCTGGGCTGATTCTAATTATAATGTTGGGTTGGGCCAGCAATGTTATCAAAAAATGAAAAGGGGCTGAGCATTTTTTTATAAATATATTTAAATAATAAGTGATATTATTACATTCGTCCTTAAATCTTGCCAAGCATTTGTACACAATCACTAGGATTTTTGTGCCAAAACAATCCATGATTTTATTTGTTAAGAAATTATTTTTATAAGTTAATAAGATGTGGGATATTGTTTTCTTACATATGTAAGTATCTGTTAAATATATGATGACAATAAAAATAATATATAATAACAAATAAAATAATTCAAATATATATAATATAGTTAGAAGGGAATCATAAGTTGTACCTGGCGTTCCTATTCTTATATAGAAAAATAGAACAGACCTCTACGTTTTCTTCAAAAAATACATAAATTGGGCTGCCAAAAATAAAACCTCGGATGGGAGTCCATAGGCCGGTCGATACATGACGGCCCTAAGAAAATACAAACAGGCCCTCCCATCCGAGGTCATGGGTTGCGCATGTTAAAAATGAAAGCCTAGATGGGGCAGCTCAAAACCACGTCCAACACTTGCCAAAACTTCGTCCCTCGTTTTCTCTGTGTTTCGCACACTAAACATTGTGTAGGCATTTTGACTGTGCATCATATGAAGATGTGCTATGCATGAATGTTGATCAGCATGATGTTAACTGGCTGGTAGTTCCATTTTCGACCATGAATAAAACTTCCAACATGATGTTAACCCTGTTTGAAAAGGCCGTGTTAATATAAATGCTCTGCCTCTGAAAGTTGCAGTTTCTTATCTGAAACTGAACTTGCAGTTTCTTATCTGAAACTGAAACTTGCAGTTTCTTCTCATCTGCACTTTTATACTCCTATGAAACTACATTTTTTAAGTGCTAAAAATAGATCTCTAGAATTCATAAAATTCTTCATATGCTCAATACTGCAAATCTGAAATTCAAAAGACATTCATATCTGAAAGTACTCTCAAAATACACAACACAAAACACAATTCACAACCTGCAAATACTGACAACCCTAAGCTCCTCCTGACAATTCACAACCTTCCCGACTATTGGGCTGGGGGGCAGCCCCCTCCTATTCCTCGGTGGCAGACAACCGCCCCGTGAGACGATGTGAATGGCGAGGGAGACGATGGCGGGGAAGCGTCGTCGGGCCAACTGCTTTTCTCCTCTTACACTTGGGTTCGGTCGATGAAGACTCCACCAGCTCGCTCTGGCAGGACACCCTCACAAACGGCACACTGTAGATGCTCGATCCTTCAATCTCTGGTGGATGCTCCATTTGGGATCGATACTCCCACCACCGCTCCCTCACGATCGGATTCGGTGAATCTGTTTGCTCCATGGCCCAGAGGAGCACCTCTATGTACTCCGGCACGACTCCCTCCAGGAGTATCGCCGCCTTTTAGCTCTGTTGCGGATATTTGGCCGTGGATGTCGCCGTCGCCGCTAGTTGGTCCTTGTTGTCAAACCAAGACTGTATCTCCAACATCCTAGCTAGCAACACAGGGTCGCCGTTTGCGATCCTCACGTATCGGTTATACTCCTCCATCGATCTACTTCTCCACAGCACCTTCACTCGCCGGCGGTGGTTTTTGAATGGAAGAGGAGAGGAGCAGCGCTGGTTTTGGATTAGAACGGCAGAGGAGCGATGATGGTTTTGGATGGGAACAGGAGAGGAGGGGTGGTGGTTTTGAAATGGAAGAGGAGAGGAGCGGCGCTGGAAGATTGGAACAGGAGAGGAGCGGCGGTGGTTTAAGAGGAGAAGAGCGGAAGAGCGGCGCTGGTCTTGGAAGTATTTTTTTGTTGTTTTGCGTATTTTGGGTCAAAGTTTGACCACGTATTGTATTTGACAAGCAAAATGTGAATGCATGTCACCAAAAATTGTATCGTTTGGTTCGTATCTGAATTTACTTTCAAATTATATTATTTTTGCAATGTATAACATATATTTTATGTGCGAAAATCATGGTCAATTATGACCCAGAATAAATGGGGACTAGTTAATGTGGGGTCGCTTTCTTAATTGAAGGGTAAATTGATTTTGATTTTGATCCAGTCACAGCGCGCCGGCCCTCTCGCCCAATCCTAAATCGCTGTCGCACGCTCCTCTCCCTCTTCTCCATTGCAAAACCACCTCCTCTCCTCTCCATCATCTCCATTCCAAAACCACCGTCTCGCCTCTCCCTCTTATGATCTTCTCCATTGCAAAACCACCTCCTCTCCTCTCCATCATCTCCATTCCAAAACCACCTCCTCTCCTCTCCATCATCTCCATTCCAAAACCACCATCTCGCCTCTCCCTCTTCTGATCTTCTCCATTGCAAAACCACCTTCTCTCCTCTCCATCATCTCCATTCCAAAACCACCATCTTGCCTCTCCCTCTTCTCTATTGCAAGACCACCGTCTCTCCTCCCATCTTCCAAAGCTAGCTAGCACCGGACCACCAAAAGGACATCTATGGAGAGGATGCAGTAGTGAATCAGGCAGAGCGTCGGCGGTAACCAGGCAAAGTTAGTCAGGTTGAAGGAGATCCTTAGTTGGTTTGACAATGAGTGGGAGATTTCAAGGACGTTGCGGGCCATGTGGCAATGTATGCGAAAGAGCGAGACGGCGGCAATGAGGGCGGCGATGTCCATGTACTCCTCGGCGGCAGCCACGCCGTAGTCCTCCGAGTTCATCGAGTATCTCCTATGGGCAATGGAGCAGACAAATTCGCTCGAGGCGACAATCAGGCGGAGGTGGTGGGCGTACGGGTCGAAGGTCGAGCACCCATAGGATAACGAATCGATCGAGTATGGTGTGCCGTTCGTGAGGGTGCAGAGCCAGCCGGAGCCACAGGAGTATTCCTTCTTCCACCGCAAGAGGAGGTCGGATGGCGCGACGTCGCTTCCCCGCCGTTCTCCACGGTTCCCTCGATGCTCGCCTTGTTTCAATGGCGGCGGTAGGGTTTAAGTTAAGCTTCGCACTAACCTAATCTTCCACCTGCTCATGCTTACAATCAGTGTGATAGCTAATGAAAATCATGCTTACAATCAGTCTCCGAGTACTACGCCAATCACCCTAAAATAGCTCTAGACCTTTGGGTCAAAGTTGTGACACAGTGTACAAATAAAGAAAAATAGATTGGTGCTTCTTTCAGAAAGAGTACTCCCTAGAAAACTACCAATATAAGCTACTAGTATTTGGTTAGAGGATTTGCTGCCGAGAAAGATCCGTCCACAGAGAGCGCCACACATCCCGCTGGTGGTGGTGGATGCCAATGCGTGCATGCAGCATGGTTGGTGTCGGTAATTTTTACTTGGCACACCTCGCACTCTGCATATATGCCGGTTCCATACGTACATTTGTGCAGTTCCACCAAAATGCAGCTGAATAACCCTGTTTGCACAGATAATGAAAAAGCGTGATTACATTATAGTGGCACTAGTTGATGAAACACACAAAATAAATAGAAGAAAATATTGCGATAGTATCATAGTATGCCATGCTGCGAGGGCGAGATGGGCCCTGCGACGCCTCATACGGTACGCCTCATACTGGACATCGTCCCAAGTCTCCCAGATACACCTTCTGCCAGTGATGAACATCAGTGTACAGCGGTAGTACAAGGAGGCGCCTTGAGACATTCAAATCTCTATTTTTGTACATATCAACTAAAATTAAGCACCCCAGTTTGCAGAAACGCTTAAACATTAACAATGGGACTAGTTGATGAAACATACTTTAACAAAGAGAAGCACTTTCTTTATCTACATTGGAAATGAAATGATAGAGATGACACTCGCTCTATTTTAACTGTATTATTACTTCATTTTATCAGTGACACTAGGGTCGAGCAGGTGGCAAACGAGGTGTACCGTGCGTCGCAAGGATGGAGGCCGGGGGTGCTTAGACTGGGATGCTGAAGCTGGCTCTTTCAGTCACCAACATGGATGATTCAATTCATGGGACCTTTTGGTGCAGTTCACCTAAAATGAAGCAATGTCCCGTGAGCTAGCAGCTTCTTCTTCAAAAATTTTAAGAAAAGGGCTCCAGCCCGGTTCCATTTCCATCAGAAAACGAAACCCACAGAGCTTCTTCTTCATTAGTTGCAATAAAATTGAGCAACATCAAGGTTGGTTGTGAAGCTCCTGGAATGCTCAACTATAATTTGGATATCATTTGTGCAGTTCAACTAAGATCGAGCGTGAAATGTATATCTCTGTTTGCACAAAAAAGGTGGAAAGGAGGGTGACTAACAAGTGATGAAACATGCATCAAATGAAAAGAAGCATGTTCCTTATCTGAATGGCAATCCTACAAGGACAGTAGCAATTTCTAAAGCAGTGGCATTGCTAGATATTAGTGTGGGCATTAGGATTAACTATGACAACCGTTAAATACGACATTACTTTGGGCACGGGAGAGTAGGCGGACCAGGACAGTTGCATTTCTAACGAAAAGAACCAACTTATCTTAATGGGAAATTTTAGCAGGACATGTAAAGAAGTGCCATTGATTCATATTACTGGAGGCATTACATTGAAAACAACATTGGTTTAACGTGTCCTTACTTTTAACAGTGCGACTGCTACATTTTACCAGTGGCATTACATAAGAGTGGCTCGGGGCAACAAACATCAGAACAGGATATCTGGGTTGGTCCCATTTTTGTTCGGTATAGCCACCTTATACTGTGTGAGGCTAGCAAATCTAGTGCTGGACTTACTCTGTTGACTTGTCCCCCAGTCCCCACTTTCTTTCCTTTTTCAACCAATAGATCGGGTTTATATTGAGTTTGTACTGCGTTTCCCTTTATTTCCCTATTAGACCTAGAGACCAGTTGGATAGCCAGTCTCTGCTACTTTTCGCCCCCATTATTTCCTCTTTCGACCAAGTCCTAGATTCAGGTAACAAATCCTCCCCCACCCCCACCCCCTTTCTTCCTTGTTTGAACCAAGTAGTACTAGATTCGAGTGCATGAACTAGTTTTACCTCTTAAACGTAAAAAAATTAGGTGGTTTTCGAACAGCCGATCGATCCTATCTACGAGGGGGCCTGAGAAATAGTAAAAGATACAAATGCAGCGACGTCAGGAGCTCGGGAAGTAGAGCAAGGCCGGTTTCGAAGGAAGTTATACCTGATGGTCGCCGGGATGTCGCTAGGTGGGCGGCGGGAGGCCGGATCTGCCCACACTACGGCAACGAGGAAGAAGGGGTCGGAGGCCCTCCCTCGCCAGCGGTGCTTGGGAGAGAACGGCAAGGCAGGCTGATCGGGACGCGCCCAACAGTGGGTAAGAGCCGTCGCCGAGGAGGACAGCGTGAACGTTGCACCTTCTCACCTTCCCCAGCGGAGAGGATCCGGCTGGATCTGTGACCAGCGGTGAGCAGAAAGAGAGAGTGTGTGGCCACCGCTATCGTGTTTAGATCTGGAGAGGCCGAGACAGTGTGAAGAAAGCAACACTAGTAAGCAAGCGCGAAGGCTCTTGCCTATATAGTGGAGTAGTACTTAGTTTTCTTTTGTCTACCAGAGCCGGCTTGACCTCGTCAATGACTGTCGAGAAGTCTTCATGCACGTGACCCGGTGGCGCAGTTGTCATCATTTTGATCTGAAGCGCCGGATTATAACATATAACATGAGAAAATGCCACATGACTAGAAATCATAACCTCACTGCCCAAAGGAGACAACATGAATCCTGACGGACAAACTAGACGAGGAACAAAGCTCAAATTAAAGATAAACTCGTAGAAAAGGGGTCCATCGATAGATGACCTAATTAACATAGCTGGCTTGACCTAGATGGCAGCCGAGTAGTCATTGTTCGTGCATGTGCCCCCAATGACTAGCCCAACTCAGTTGTCGCTGTTTAGCCCTCGCAGTGATCCGAAGCACATGACACCTAATTTTGCGAGATGACAAGAAACCTTTTTTTAGATTTCTCACCACAACTACAGCCATGTACAACACAGCATGCACGATATGTAGACGATAGCCAATCCAGGCGTGTCTGCTGGAGTCTGGTCACATGCATGGACGAACTGATCTTCCGTGTCTTGCAGGGATCATCCAGGCACCAACGTAGTACAACACTTCTCTAGTACTACCGCTCGTCTCCCTCTTCTATTAAGTCACCCGACTTGCGGGGCCGGGGAGTGTGGCTATGGTCGGTTCTCAATTGCCATCCCACATGTGTGTGCGAACGCAATATGACGCGTGTTCCATTCGGAGAGCAGCGTGCCAAACCGACTGACCGTCTGGGGTGCGACACGAACGCGAGGGCGTGATGTATACTCCGTACATGTGTACCGCCGTTTTCTAGACGCTTTGCTCCATGGCGCGGGCGCAATCCATGGATACAAAATTAGTATACTGTATACTATTTAAAAGTCGAGGGCGGGGCTTTTCCTGCGCGGTAGGCGGCGGGGCAGTTCCGCCTAGTCGGTTCAACAGAGACGCGAGAAGACGAGGGAGTAGGCTGCTGCAAACGTAGGGTTGTGTGATTTGACAGCGAGTTACTGTTGGACAGGTGGGGCCCCGTGATTTGACTTGCCATTATCATTTTAACTACGGCGCTACGACCGGTGTGAGTCTCCCGATTCCTGACCACCTCCATACAGGTGCCTCTCCCAATGCTCCACCATGTAGTAGAGGCTGGCTCTTGCATGAGAGCCCACTTCTCCACTTTTTCCTGGCCTCTCTTTCCTCCACATATGCAAAAATGCCATGTAAAGCGCACTATTGTACTTACTTGCTCCTACAGGTGCTTAAGCTTGCCACATAGGCATAAAGTCTGATGTGGCAAGTTAATCAAGAAGAGAGAGACTAGTTTGGTGACCCAAGGAAGAAACGGTGCTAAGCGCGTGTACCTAGGTGAAAAGACAATTTTGAGTCTATAGCTAATTAAATGAAGCAAACTTAGCAACACCATTTCATTGGAAGAGGTCACTCCTTGACAAATGCAATAAATACTAGTACTCCCTGTGTCCCATTACATAAGAACATTTTTGACCTACACTAGTGTCAAAAACATTCTTATATTATGGAACGGAGGGAGTACGAAGAAAGAGATAGAGAGGAGTAAAAAAATACACTTATAGCCAACCTTGTTGTAGTATGAGTGACTAAGTGATGACTATGTACGACATGCCAACATCAGATAGCCTAATGCACCATGTTAAATCTCCAAGGGCGGGACCGCGCGAGCGACGCCGCGGTCGTGGTAGGCGCGACCATGATACGGGCTGCTGGCAGCCCTTGGATCTGAGATCAAATGGTCGCATGCTAAGTTGCTGAAAATTTGCAGAATAACCCTCCAGGATAGGATATTCACCCATAGGTCTAGAATCACGCCATGCAACCGTTCGATCTCAGATCCAAGGGCTCTCGAAAGCCCATATCATGGGAGAATGGAAAGCCACTACCCTGTCGTTCGCACGCTGGCAGTTCACTCCTACTCGTCCCCGCATGTCCTTTAATACTACGGCGGTTCGCTCCTAGTCGTCCCATCCATTCACATTACGGTAGTTCCACTAATGCTAACCCTCCTCCCAAATCCATGGCATCCCAAATCTCCCCGATCGGCGGTGAGTACAAGGTTAGAACCATCACCGGCGATGAGTTCGACGTCATCTACACCCGTACTTCCGCGACGGTGAAAGGATGCCTTTCTCGCTTCAGACGCATGTTTGAAAACTCAGGTGATGAGTGGGTCACTGGGCTAGATGTTGAGTACACCACAGTCGTGGGACGAGAGAAGGATCTAAAGGACGAAGAGAGGAAGAAGCCCGCCGTGATCCAGGTTTGCGTACATAACGTTTGCTTGGTCTACCACATATGCCATGCCGACGTTGAGTGCCAGGATTTTAAGAACTTCCTCGAGAGCAACCTAGTCAAATTCGTTACTGTAGACTTTGGTAACGACAAAGAAGTCCTGCGTCGGATAGGCCTCGTTGTAGGGAACACCTTCGACCTCCAAAAGAATCAGCTGGTGTCCTCTCGTCAGCCTTCAATGCTGACCCTGGTAGGAGCCATGGTTCATCGTTCGTACGGTAAACTGGAGAAACCTCCATACACGTTTCATCGTCATGCATGGTAGCGGAATGTACTAGATATAGACCACATCCACTACGCTGCAATGGATGGCTACCTTTCTTTCAATATCTACAAGGGTTGGATGAAGAGCAACAGCGAAATTGGCGGTTCAAGCAAAGAAGTATCAGCCAAGAGGAAGAGGGACAAGGACGAAGTCGAGGACATGGATGAGGACTCCGAGTAAGGTGGCAGTGTCATTGCTCATGGTGGTTCTAATGTAGTGTCTACCGGAATAGTTGCAAAGTTTAATTTCAGGTGTGCTTAATTTAATTTGAGGGGTGTGTTGTGCTGAGCCCCCAGCAGAACTATGTTATGTTTCTTCTTGTTACTTTAACTCTTCAGTACGTACATACTAGTATTTCTTACATTGCATCTTTTAGTTGGTATAGTACTAGCACTCATTTCTTCACATTATATACGTACAATATATATGGCCAACATCATATAGCCAGCAGTTTAGTTGTCAAAGAATTTCAGGGTGCTTAGTTTTGTCAAAGAATTCTAGGGTGCTTAGTTTTATTTGAGGGGTGGGTTGTGCTGGACAACATTATTGTGACTAGCCTTTTTAATAGTACTATATGCATAATTTAGCGACGAGCGCTCTCTATATGTACCACCTTTTTTAATTTCAAGTTTAGCTCCATGGCGCAATCCATCGATACTACTGTTGTACAAAAGTATACATTCTTTAAAACGCTAGATGGCGGGGCAGTCTAGCTTGGTCGGTTTCATGAGAGGCGAGGGCCTTTGTGATTTGACGGCTCATTACTGCTGGAAGGAGGGGCCTTGTGATTTGACTCCTCATATAAATGCGCCGACGACCTGATCAAGGAGGAGCAAAGAACCATGCGGTATACTCAAGTTTTCCACTGGAGTAGTACTACGAAGGAGGAGCACAAAACACGACAGCCCAGTGCCATATGGCGATAAAAAATGATCTAATTTGCTAGTCATCTCATTGTTAGCATTGTTCTATTCATTCCCTCAAAAAACAAAAACCATTGTTCTATTCATGCCTCGTAGAGAACGTGACACATGCGGTGAAATACCTGAAGCAAAAGATGAAACACAGCAGCAAAAGAAGAAGGAAGATTATCGCCCCAAATGATCTAATTCGCCGTGGAGTCGTAACTGCTTCTTCATCGCCTCCACGACCTCCATCTCCTTGCGCGTCTCCTCCGCCATCTTCTTCATTCTGTCCATGACGCGGGATTTGTCGACGCGAGCCTTCATCATCTGTTCCACGGCCACATTATGTACCTTGACAGCAGTCGGGTGCTTGATGCGGTGCTTCTCCAACTCCTCCTTCTGTTCCATGACGAGGGCCTGCAGCATCTTCATCGAGGAACTACTATTCTCATGCAGCTTCTTCCAGCCGGCGTTCTTCTCCTTCAACAGGTCGATCTCGTGGCAGAGCTTCGCCTTGTCCTCCTGAAGTCGCAGGATTTCGCCGGTCGCCTTCTTCTCCGAGGCAATGCTCTTCTTCAGCAGCAACACCAAGCCGGCGGTCAACTCCCCCTATTGATTGAGCTCAGCGGGCATGTCGTCAAGGCTCTCCTTCAGCAACTCCATCAAGCCTTGGATGAACTCCTTCTGCTTATTGAGGTGCTTATTGAGCTTATCGGGCATGCCGTAGATTGATAACGACTCCAGCTCCAGCGGCTCGGCATGTTTGCCTCCGTGGCTAGGGCACTCCGGGGAGCCATTGCCTGCCCGTGAGAGATCCTTCGAGGTCTCTGCGTGGCGGCGAACCCTCTCTTTTTTTCCGCAGCCTTGGTTGCCGCTCCCTTGTTACGAGTAGTTCTCGACCTAGAGCTCTGCTCACTGGCCATGGCAACGACAGACGAAGAAGAAGCACTTATGAGGAGGAAAGGTAGAGTAATTTTTGGTTAGGCAGTTCCCCTTTTTATAACCTAAGCACTAGCACTAGTACTAATACATGCATAGTGGAACACGTTCAGGTTTGGTACGTACTAGTAGGTGTGAGCAGGCTTTCGAATGTGATGGGAACAAGGTAAAGATTAATTGATGGTTTTGGTTTCGAGGCCCGAAACGGCTCCCGATGAGTTTAGCAGAACATAAATTTCAAGTACGACACTGCTCAAATGCGTAAATATTAAGTTACTTTCAAAAATTAGCACAAAATATGAAGGAGACCAATTGAAGTACTACTAGCAACCCACGATTTAACTACTCGCATGCGCGCAGTGGAGTAATAATGTCTTTCTTCCGCCCTCACATCCACTCAATTTGCATGCGCTGTATTAATTGACCATCAATGAAGTGAACGACTTTACACGCGTCAAATTATCACATGGGGTGGATCTTGGTACAAAATTGCGTCCGCCCGTGTACTCGCGTGTGCGTGCGAGGGAATGAGTGCGTGAGTGGCGTGCGTGCACTTCTTCGCTTCGTGCATGTACCGCCAGTATGGCTCAGGGAGGACGAGTACATTCTTCTGGAACCAGCAACACGTCACTGTGATCAATCCATGCAAGGAGGTCGTGACAACACCTCCACATGTGCCACATGGCTTCATGAACTATGAGAGAGACACTGTGTAGCGTGCCATTGGTATTCTAATTTACGTGTTTGGCACATACTCGAAGTACTAGTAAGGTACACGTGCATTGCACGCATCAAATTTTGCAACCAAATTATGAATAAATACCACACTATAGCATGTAAGCTTTGAGTCATATATGTGTGATGTAGCCCTTTGTTTAATTCTTATAGTTCATCTCATTCAAAATCAATTAGTTTTTATAAAAAAGCTAAGAACGTGTGAATAGGAAAAACATGGGATTATAGTGGAATGTCGTCTTGAATCCTACAGGATTGTACGAGTGTTTGTTTGTGCATAGAAAAAACACAAAATTCTTTCAAAGAGGTTTGAGTGGATGGGATGTTTCCGATGAAATCTAGTGCAAATGAATCATATGGAAAAATTCCTATGGTTTACAATCTTACGAATCGAACAACCAAGATAGGAAAAATTCCTAATGATTAGAATCCTCCAAAATTCCTTTGAGAATCCTTTGAATCAAAGAAGCCCTTAATCTATTTTATGATTCGTGGAATTGTGCGTTGTAAAGCATAAAGTAAAAACAAATAATGGCAATTCAACTAGAAAAAAAGTTTGGGCAGTTATGATACGGAAGATTTTAGAACAAAAGAGAACCATTGTTGTTTTGAGGTTTGTGCATTTTGCTTAAGTTCAACCATGGAGTCTGCTAGATTGTACATGTGGCAAAATCCGGTGGGGGGCTAGAAGATGGTGCGAGGGGCCGAGTGGAGGGAGACTATGAAGGAATGCACAAGTGCGAGATCAATATTTAGAGAGAGGGGGTGAACATGTGCGCTGTTGCACGCAGTGGTGGAGCCATGAAAAATAAATGAGCTAGGGGGCAAAGCATTGCTAATCCTTTACGAGGAGAGTCAATTCATGAAATTAAACCTTTTTTAGCAGCAATTGTCTAATGATCACATTCATATTAGCCTCGATATATAGTGATGTTAGGGGGGGCAGGGCCCTTACTGCCCCCTGTCTTCGCCATTATGCACGCGTCTGAGAGATGAAGCGGAAGGCATGGATGATGAGAGGGGGACGTTGGATATATAATTAATGTGGGTGTATTAGCTATATATGTTAATCTTATATAGAGAGGTATAGATTGATCGATGTGGACGTGGGAAAGAGGGTGAGACCTCAGTGGATATATCGATTGATCAGTTTGTGTGGAAAACTATGAAAGACCTAGCTATATACACACATACATAGAGGAACATTGATCGTTGCGCATGCATGCGTGAGTGATAAAGAATGCCCGATATGATGGAGAGGGGGGGTGTGGGTGTGTGCCTTCATGGGAGACCGACCTGAAGAAAAAGATTGCATGCGTGCGATG
Organism: Triticum aestivum; assembly: GCF_018294505.1. Classification (NCBI taxonomy): domain Eukaryota; kingdom Viridiplantae; phylum Streptophyta; class Magnoliopsida; order Poales; family Poaceae; genus Triticum; species Triticum aestivum. The sequence continues at coordinate 191,820,682 of NC_057801.1, forward strand.
GATAATGTCGGCTGGTAGTGTGTGTGCATGCATGCACGAGAGAAAGTTAGTGGTACAATTATAAAGAGAAGACTACTGTGTGGGTGTAAAAGAATAGGTGAGGTCATAATCAATGTAAAGTTGAATTCAAATATTTGAATAAGAGATCCTGATGTTTGAAACCCATGCATGCATGAATATAACGGAGATCTGCACGGTGTGGTTTGGAAACGAGCATGTTGTAATGTATACACATTGAACAAGGTCAGACTGATTTGAATTTGAGATACCGATGGCAGACATCATTTGCCCATGTCGCATCCGTGCATGGACACACTATTCTAATTGGAGATGATGGGCGGCTTTCGCATCACATATCTATATCTATACCCCTATATATATTATATTATATTTTTTTATATTGTGTGCGGGTAGCTTTAACATTGAAAGATGGTCGTTGGATGAGGCGAATCCGATGGTCCAAAGATGGCAAATTTGAGCACTATTGGCCGTTGGATATCATCTAGATTCCACCAGATTTCGCCACATGTATAATCTAGAAGACTCCATGGTTGAACTTAAGCATAATGCACAAACATCAAAACACAAGCACTTCTTATTTGTTCTACAATCTTCCGTATCAGAATTGCCCAAATGTTTTTCTACATGACTTGCCATTATTTGTTTTTACTTTATGTCTTACAATGCACAATTCCATGAATCTTAAAATAGATTAGCTTTCTTATAAAAACTAGATGATTTTGAATGAAATGAACTATAAGAATTAAGCGAACATCTACATCATGCATATATGACTCAAAGCTTGCATGCTATAATGTGGTATTTATTCATAATTTGGTTGCCAAATCTCATGCGTGCAATGCACGTGTACCTTACTCTAGTCTAAATGGTGTTTGTGTGTGTGTTGTGCGTGTTGAGGTGCAAATTGTCTTTTTTTGGGTACACATTAAGCTTGTTCTTCCGAAATTTCAAGCCGCGCCTTGTTATGCCGAAAATTGAAGCTAGCGTCTCTATCTATCGTGCTGCGAAACTCCCGCCTCTTCAACCCGCGCCTTGTTAGCCGGAAATATTTAAGATATATCTTTGTCTCGTTGTGCTCCAACAACTCCCTCCATCTCAACCCGCGCCTTGCTATTCCGGAATTACAACGCGCGCGAAAACTCCCACCTCCTGTGAAATCCCGACACGCGAAATGCCCGTGGTACCCCTGAACCGAAAGAACCGCCTCAAATTGGTGGGGGGTACTTTCGTAACTTACCCCACATTTCGGACAAGCACGTCTCTAAGCCATGGTTCCCCACTGCCATCCCATCCGCCCACCAATTTGTACACCGAGGCCGCGAAAACCCGCGACGAAACCCCACACCCTGCTTCGTCCGCCACCCAGCCGGAGCCTCTTCCCCGACGACATCGTCCACAGCAACACCTCGACGTCCCTCATCCACCGTACCGGATGAGGATCCGCCGTCGATCTCATCGTCCCGCCGGTTCAGCCACCCCGTCCTCCACCTCCAAGGATCTGGCCCGATGTTCCCCTCATCTTTCGCACCACCTCCATTCCCACACCGCTATCTTCACCTTCACCACCGGAAGAGCATCATCATCACCGTTTCCTCGGATGAAGTTGCGGCCTAATCGGCGCCACCAAAGAGGTTGTACACTAATCGCCGCATTTTCTTCTTGATTCGATCTCACGATGCTACCGGCGCTCGGTCCCGAGCCGACACGGCGCAGCTCCATCCACGGTGGCGTCGCCGGCCACTTCCTCCACGGCATCACTCCCTCGGTGGCGATGTCCACATCAGTAGGAGCTGCTGCTGTTTTAGCTCTCGCTCGCGCTGCTGCTCTGCTCTTGCTCTCGGTCCCCTGCCTGGTCTGCTCTTGCTATTGCTCTTGCTCACGCTGCTGCTCTCACTCTTGCTCTTGCTTGCGATGCTGCTTCGATTTGGCTACACTTCAGTCGACTGAATCGACTTTTGGGTCAGTCGATTTTCAAGGGGTGGGCTCTCCAAGGTGAAGGAAGAACCAGCCGCAGCAGGAAGGGGGGCTCCCCGGAGAGGTACCCCACTATCTATCTTAGGGTTCAGGATGGGGGCGGTGGTCGTCGGCGGTGGCGGGGCATTGGCGGGGCGGTGGCATGGGGATCGCCGGAGAAAAAGCTCGGTACGAGGGGGCCTAGAGGGATGGCCGGGGCGGCGGCGGACCGGCGGTGGGGAGTGTTATTGGGGCAGGCGGGGCGGCGCACCGCCGGCCGCGGGTGGCGGGGGGCTGCTATTTGGCCGGTGGTGGCTTGCGGCTGAAAGTGCAACTATCCCTAGGTGGTTTTGGTAATTAATAACAACATATAGCACATTGAGCTAATACTATTCCAAGACTATTATTTCAGGAAAGCTCAATGAATGGCATGGCATGGATGATGAAAGTGGATCCCTCAAAATACTAAGGACAAAGGATTGGCTCAAGCTCAAAAGCTCAAGACTCTTCATTTTATATTTTAGTGATCCAAGATCACATTGAGTCTATAGGAAAAGCCAATACTATCAAGGAGGGATGAGGTGTTGCTTGATGAGCCTCTTGCTTCAATGTGCTTAGTGATATGCTCCAAAACCATCAACTACTTTCCCACATCCACATATGACCATAACCCAACGCCAAAATCGGTCACACCGAAACTTCCTATCCGGCGCCACCGATTCCAAAAGTCATAGCCACTGCCACAAACCCTAAGCAAATCGGTCTTACCGATAGGGATCTCGGTCTCACCGAGATGGGGTTGCAATCTCTCTATTTCCCTTTGTAATGTTTCGGTCTAACCGAAGTGTGCGATCGGTCCCACCGAGATTGCAATGTAAACTCTCTGTTTCCTTTTTGTAACATTTCGGTCTCACCGAAAAGAGCAAATCGGTCCCATCGAGTTTACCTGACCAACTCTCTGGAAAGCTTATTACCAAATCGGTCTCACCGAGTTTGTGTAATCGGTCTTAGCGAGATTACGTTATGCCCTAACCCTAACTGAATCGGTCTCACTAAGATGCATGTCGGTCCCACCGAAAATCACTAACGGTCACTAGGTTTACTAAATCGGTCCGACCAAGTTTAACAATTCGGTCCCACCAAGTTTGGTAAATTGTGTGTAACGGTTAGATTTTGTGTGGAGGCTATATATACCCCTCCACCTCCTCTTCATTCATGGAGAGAGCCATCAGAACGAACCTACACTTCCAACTTACCATTTCTGAGAGAGAACCACCTACTCATGTGTTGAGGCCAAGATATTCCATTCCTACCATATGAATCTTGATCTCTAGCCTTCCCAAGTTGCTTTCCACTCAAATCTTCTTTCCACCAGATCCAAACCCATTGAGAGAGAGTTGAGTGTTGGGGAGACTATCATTTGAAGCACAAGAGCAAGGAGTTCATCATCAATGCACCATTTGTTACTTCTTGGAGAGTGCTGTCTCCTAGCTTGGCTAGGTGTCACTTGGGAGCCTCCGACAAGATTGTGGAGTTGAACCAATGAGTTTGTAAGGGCAAGGAGATCGCCTACTTCGTGAAGATCTACCGCTAGTGAGGCAACTCCTTCATGGGCGACGGCCATGGTGGGATAGACAAGGTTGCTTCTTCGTGGACCCTTCTTGGGTGGAGCCCTCCATGGACTCGCGCAGCCGTTACCCTTCGTGGGTTGAAGTCTCCATCAACGTGGATGTACGATAGCACCACCTGTCGGAACCACGCCAAAAACATCCGTGTCTCCAATTGCGTTTGAATCCTCCAAACCCTTCCCTTTACTTTCTTGCAAGTTGCATGCTTTAATTTCCGCTGCCTATATACTCTTTGCATGCTTGCTTGAATTGTGTGATGATTGCTTTACTTGTCCTAAAGTAGCTAAAATCTGCCAAACTCTAAAATTGGGAAAAGGTTAAGATTTTATTGGTCAAGTAGTCTAATCACCCCCCCCCCTCTAGACATACTTCAAGGTCCTACAAGTGGTATCAGAGCTTTGGTCTCTATTTGCTTTGATTTCCATAGCTTTTGGTGGTCATAGCCTTGGTTTCACAACCTAGGAGAGTATGGTGTCTAGCGAGGGAAATTATCACCGTAGAGGTCCTTACTTTGATGGTACTAATTTTGCTAGTTGGAAGCATAAGATGAAAATGCATATTCTTGGACATAACCCTGTCGTTTGGGCAATTATTTGTATTGGCTTGCAAGGTGAATTTTTCGATGGGAGAGAACCGAACCGTGAAGCTAATGCGGAAGAATTGAAGATGCTGCAATACAATGCTCAAGCTTGTGATATCATCTTCAACTGATTGTGCCCCGAAGAATTCAACAAAATCAGCCGTCTTGAGAATGCAAAGGAAATTTTGGATACTTTTATTGATATGCATGAAGGTACCGAGTCCCTCAAGGAATCCAAGTTGGATGTGCTCCAAAGTCAGCTTGACAAGTTCAAAATGAAGGATGGTGAAGGTGTCACTGAAATGTACTCTAGGCTTGCTCTTATCACAAATGAGATTGCCGGCTTAGGGAGTGAAGAGATGACCGACAAATTCATCATCAAGAAGATCTTAAGAGCATTGGATGGAAAGTATGATACCGTGTGCACATTGATTCAAATGGTGCCAAACTACAAAGGTCTCAAGCCAACGGAAGTCATTGGAAGGATTGTTGCTCATGAGATGTCACTCAAGGATAAGGAGGAACTTCACAACAAGTCAAGTGGTGCTTACAAAGCCTCAAGTGAAGCCCCCACATCATCAAGTGAGAAACCAACCTTCAATGAAGAATTGAGATTAATGGTGAAGAACTTCAACAAATTCTACAAGAGTGGAAGCAAAGAAAGAAGCTCCAATTCAAGGTCTTACAATGACAAGAGATCTTCTAGTCGAGAGTGCAATTGCTACAATTGTGGGAGACCCGGACACTACTCCAATGAGTGTATGTCACCCTACAAAAGAAGAGAAGATTCTCCAAGAAGAAGGAGCAAAAGAGAAGAATCACCACCAAGAGAGAGGAGGAGTAGAGATGATCGTTATGAACGAAGACCCTCACGGAGAAGCAAGGATTCTGTAGCGACCCAACCTCAGATGGTCAAGTCTATGTGCTCAGGTGTCATCCCTGGATCAGTAATGCTGAGACCACACAGTACTTCGAAGGATTTATAACAGAGTAGCAATCACACACTTATTACATCGAATGTCTCAAAAGAGAACTTATTACAATAATATGGCTTATGGACATCTAATGCGATAACAGCGGAAGGCTTGGAAGATAAAGTGAGTCCATCAACTCCAACGGCATAACTGAGCTGCACGGCAACGACCTACGAACCTTACTCCTCGTCTGAAAAGTCTGCAACATAATACGTTGCAGCCCGAGAACGGGTCAGCACATGGAATATGCTGGCAATGTAACACAAAAGAGCAATAACAGAATAATGCTACCACTACATGCATATTTGGCTGGTGGAAAGCTCTATGGTTACAGTTTTCGAAAAGCCAATTTTTCCCTACTACAAAGGAATCAGTTTTAATTTAGCTATCATGGTAGTTGAAACATCATTTGAGAAGGTAACCCCAACTCAATGATCCCAATTAAAAATAGTTAACAACCCAGCAATATTAATTTAAGAGTGTTGAGATACATGCGAATACTCAAGTACTAGATACTCAGAATTGTCCATAACCGGGGACACGGCTAACCATGATTAGATTGTACACTCTGCAGAGGTTTGCGCACTTTTCCCCACGAGACTCGATCGCCTCCATTGATTCTCGCACTGCATGGTGTTTGAGAGACAGATGACCGAGACACAGTCTTTCAGAAGCATTAACTCTCTACTCCGGGCAGACCATACCAAACCTACAAACCCACTACCAGCTGATCCACCTCTTCAAGAGCTTCACGCAACTTACTCAACTATGCTAGAGCCCATAATAGCTTGCGGCTGCACACAGAAGTTTCTAGCATGAATAGACTCAGTTCCCTTTGAGCCTGGGTGGCGGTCCATAGGAGAATCACAAGGTAACCCCGGGATTTCCAAAAATAAAACAGGCAATCACTGGATACCCCAGGTGCCTCAATCCACCCAGATGTGTATTAAAGTTGCCACCTTAAGTAAATCATTAATTAACAATCTCACATCTGTCATGGATATCACTCAAACCCAATCCACGTCTACGAGCATAGCATGGCAATATAAGCATAACGTAGAAGTAACTCCCAAGGGTTTGATAATAAAACAGGACAATAGGTTCTACCTCATCAACTACTTCCCAATACCCACATGTTAAAGGCATCCTAATCATGCAATGTTTGAGGATGGAATCTAATGCATAAAAACTGGGTATGAAAAGAGTATGATCAATGTGTTACTTGCCTTGCTGACGATCCGAGAATCCTAGAGACTCGTAGTAACACGCTTCGCACTCCGGGAATTCTATCGCAAACAAAAAATAGCATACATAAGCAACAATCAAAGATGCACAAGTAGAACTCCAAATGAAAGAGTTTGACCGAAAAGTTCAACTTAAGAACTCCGGTTTGCAAAAAGAATCAAATCAAACGAAGCAACAAAACTCAAACGGCAAAAGAAACAACTTTGTTTTACTAATCTGGATCTAAGTCAAATTTTACAGAAGAAAAATCTTGTTTGAGTTGATTATTCGGAAAGAGGGTTTCGAGATGAAACTCCAGACGCTTGAATCGCCTGATTCCGATAAACGAGCGAAAAGATAAACAGATTTAAATATTAGATCAGAAATCGCGATCAGAATAATCGCGGAATAAATCCAATAAAAAGAAAAACGACGAACGGCTAAACGAACGAACGTTCGTTAGCAGAAACTAAATAGTGAACACGTTCGTTAGAACGAACGGACGAACGGACGTTCGCTAAGTAAATAAACCGGGAAAAAATATAAACCGATCTATAAATAAAAAAAACGATCTAGGGTTTTTTCTAAAAAAACGAGGGGTTTATTTTTTTTAAAAAAACCGCGTTGAAGGTGGGTACCTCCGGCGAGGCTCGTCCGGCGGGGTGGGCGGCTCCGGCGGGTTCGGCGAGGGGCGGCGGGGCTCGGGGTGGCTGCGGGGTGGCGGCGGGAGGCGGCGGCGGCGCGGGGTGACGGCGGCGGATCGGGCTCCGGGCGGTGGCGGCGAGTGGCGGGTCGTGGCGGGGTGGTGGTGTGGCGGCGGGGGCGGCGACATATATAAGAGGGCGGGGCGGGGCGGCTTGGGGAAGGGGGCGCCCGGGTGGAGTCCGGCTCGGACTCCCTCGGCGTCCGTGCCAAGCACGGCGGCGCGCGCGGGGAGGCGGCGGCGGCTGGCGGTTGGGCCGGCCTGCTCGGCTAGGCCTTCGGCCCAGTCGGGCGCGAGGTTGTTTTTTTTTAAAAAAACATTCCGCTGAAACAAAAATTCCTAGAAAAATAAATAAAAATCTAAAAATTCCAAAACAAGTTTTCTCCGTCTAAATAAAATATTTAGAACAAGATGAACTTTTCTTGGCCCCTAAAATGCAATTTTAATACATGCAACATTTTTCTAGGGAAAATAAAAATCCCGAATAAACTCAAATAAAATCCAAAAATGATTTTAACATTTTTCCTTCGATATTTCAATTATTTTGGAGAAGTCATATTATCTCCCCTCATTTAATATTTTTTTATGAAATATTTTCCGGAGAGAAAAATTAATTAAAATAAAATCCTCGTCTTCACTATTTGATAAAAATTTCAAATATGAAAATTAGAAAATCCCCAACTCTCTTCGAAGGTCCTTGAGTTGCTTAGGATCTCGAGGATTGCAAATGAAAAAACAATAAAATATGATATGCATGGATGATCTATGTATAACATGCCAAATTGGAAATTTGGGATGTTACAGATTCGGAAAGGAAGGACAAGTCATCAAGGAGCTACACAAAACGAAGACATCAAGCTCATGTTGGTGAATGGGTATCCGGCTCCGACTCCGACAATCACTCCGAGAGAAGCTATCAGTCCGACTCCAAATATACTTAAGATGAAGGTGTTGCCGGTCTAGCACTTGTGTCAACCAACTCCTACGACATATTTGATTCACCAAATGAAGGTGTTGGAAGATGCTTCATGGCCAAAGGTCCAAAGGTAACACATCCCGAGTATGTTGATTTCAATAGTGATGAAGATGACTTGCTTGCGGATGATGATTTACTTGTTGTCAACTCTAGTGATGAATACTATGATGAAACGTCAATTAATCATGCTAATCATGCTAAACGAATGACAATGATAAGGAGAAGATTGAGCTTCTAACTAAAGAATTAAACTCTCTTAAGTTAGCTCATGAAACTATCTACGAAGATCATCGAGAATTTTTAAGGGCTCATGAGAAGTTACGCTTTGAAAAGCTCAATCTTGAGCAAGAGCATGAGTTCTTAAAAGAAATCAATGATGATCTTCGCAAGAAAAGTTCTTCTTACATTGCCAAGCGTTTACTCTTATCTACTTACATGCCTCAAGTCAAGTCTAATAACAAGCACAAGAAAGATGCTTCCTCTAGTAGTAACAATAATAATGTTAAATCCAATATTGTTGCTTCTAGTAGTTCTCTTGATTCCACTAATGATTCTCTTAGCCAAGTTACACTTGAGCAAGAAAATAGCTTATTGAAGGGAATTATAGAGAAAGGTGTTTACAAGAGCCTTGCCGGGAGTAAGCAATTCAAGGAAATTGTACGCAAGCAAGGAAGGCACCGGAAGAATCAAGGTGTTGGTTTTGAACGAAAGTTCAATGCCAATGGAGTTGAGTGGGAAGAAGATCAATACCCCAAGACGAATTTTGTTCCTCAACAAGAGAAGTATGATCCTACTTCCTTCAAGGGAACACAAGCTCAAGATGATCTTCCACCACAAGACCACAAGAACAAAGGCAAGGACAAGCTTCAAGAAGAGATTGATGCAATTGAAGAAGCACCCAAAGCCTCGTTCAAGTGGGTCCCCAAGACTACATCAAGTTCTACTTCATCAAGTACAACTACAACTCCAAGGATTCCCATCAAGATGATGTGGATCCCGAAGAAGAAGAACTAGAGAGTTCTTGAGGGTGACTCCGCCAACGTTTTTCACTCTTATCATTTTGGCAAGAACAAGTGCAATCAACTTCCACATCTTGCACTAGTTCAAGGAGTCACAAACCCTCATGTTGGTAAGACAAGGGACAAGGTAACCTAATGATTTCATGGACATCATCTTGTGTGTGTGTGTGCATCACTCTATGTCTATGGATATTCTTGTTTGTTCCTTGTGGGACTAACCCATGTAGGTAAGTTGAAAGTGCAACTCACTCCAAAGGATTGCTCCAAATGATCTTCATCAACATTGAGCATCTACATCTTCAACACCTACATGAAGTCATCATCGACAAAACCCAAGGATAGTTCATCCCTCTAAGGGGGATCTCACATCTAGGGGGAGCTTAACTCTAAGAATTGAGTCAAAGCAACTCTAATGGTGTGAACACATTAATGCATTATGTAAAAGTGATAACCCCACTTGAGCTTAAACGATGAGTATGACATATGATCAAATGTTCTCATTTGACTCCTAAGTCAATATACTCATATATAGATGACCTAGTCATCACCAATTGTTTGATAGATGCTAAAATTGGTTGTGCATGCTTTGCCACATATTTCATTTGCTATCTTATTGTGCGAGCATGTTGGTGCATATTTTACTCATTCAAGGACATCCACTTGTTGTTTTGATTGTTTGGATTATTTTCTTTGTGCCAAGTGGATGGACAAGAATGCCTATGAACCTTCTTTAGCTATCTATGCTTTTCTCATCTAAAACTCTGTTCATGCTACATCACAAAATTTGATCAAGTCAGATTCGAACCACTCTGTGTGAGGAGCACTCGGAGTCCCCGATTCGTCATAGACTCAAACTTCCAAAACCTCTTTGTGAATCTTGGTCTGACCGATTCTTCCATTTCGGTCCTACCGAGATCATTAAGTCGATCTGAGTTTTCAATCTCGGTGCAACCGATTTGAACTTTTCGGTCTCACTGATTTGCTATAACTAAACATAGTTATGCATCTCGGTGCTACCGAGTTGTTCCACTCGGTCACACCGACAGGGTCGGGCTATATATAGCCATGGGCAAAAGTTTGGAAATTTCTCCGAAACCATTCGCCTGTGCAATAGCTCGCTCTGCCATCGTGGTCTCCGGAACGTCTCCTCACCGCCAGCAGCCTCCTGTCACTGGTCTTCGTCGCCGTCAACGAAAATCGTCCCCACCGTTGCCGCCGTAGCAAGTCCACCGCCAAGTTAGGGTATGGACTTGATCTTTGTGCTATCCACGTCTGATTCCTAGCACATTGTTTTCATATTGATTCTTGCCACGATTGAGATTCTTCTATCCAACCAAAATAGACCGTAGTTTAGATGCGATTCAAATTTTTAGGGTTAGGTTTCCGCCGAAACCATCTCGGACCCACCGAGTTGAAAAACTTGGTCTCACCGATTTGGCGTATGCCATTGCACTAGTGACTCTCGGTCTGACCGAGAATTACTAATCGATGCGACCAATTTGAAGATTCTGTGAAACCCTAGCAGTCTCGGTGCCACCAAACTGAAACTCGGTCCAACCGAGATCATCAGTTTAGGTTCCAAAACTGCTTCGGTATCACCGAGTTTGAAAATCCGTTGATCCAAAATGCTTTCTGTGGAAAACTAAAACTGAACTTTTGAATCATTCTTTTGCAAAAATCTCTGCATTTTGTGATGCTCATCTATAACTCTTCACAGGTCAGCAGTTAGCTTTTGCAGTATGTCTGATCAGAGTGACAGCCAGAACAGGTCTGAAGAGCACATGGACTTGAGTGAGGGCACTAGTCCCTCAACTTCAGATGATGGGAGCAGAAGCACTCCTAGCAACTTGCCTAAGGCTGCAACTAGGCAAAGGAGGAAGAGAACCTTAGACTCAGAAGATGAGGATTACAAAGCTGAGGAGGATGAGGCCACTTCCAAGAAGGTGATGCTCAAGAAAGAGTATGGCTCTGCACAAAGCACAAAGCCATGCCTAAAGAAGAAAGTTCCTGCCAAGAGAACTCCAATGCCAAAGGCCAGGAAGTCCACTCAAGTGCCAGCTCAAGCTCAACCCAAACAGGCACCTGCAAGGAAAGAGGCACCATCAAAACCTCAGAAAGTCCCCACTGGTGCAACCATGAAGTTCACAATTGAATCAGAGGATGATGGTGATCAAGAGAAGAAAAAGAAGAGAGCTAGAACCACAACTGCCAAGGTCCTTGGAAAGCCCTCAATGAGAAGGGATTCTGGTGAAGAGGAAAAGGATGCTGCACCAGCTCCTAAGGCAGCTAAGCTTATGGGAGATGCAATCAGGTCAGGGGCTACAACATCCAAGCCCAAAGATGCACCCAAAGCTGCCTCCAAGGCCAAGCAAGCTCCAAAGAGGAATACTAGGAGTATTCCAGCTGCTGAAAAGAACAAGGCCCCAGTGCCAAATGTTGCAGAAGATGAAGATGAAGAAGGACAAGTCCTCAGAAAGCTCAAGCCCATGATACCAGACCACAATGATGCCCATCCTGTGGCTGAGGACATGAGAATCAGGAAGGATTCAGGGCTGAGGCTGTGGAGGATGGAAGACCCATATGCTTCAAGAAGAAGAACTGTTGTTGACTACATGTTCCACACAAAGGAACAGCAGGACTTTTATGAGACCATTCTGTTGGACAAGAAGCCCATTGTCTGTGATATGAGGTGGGTTGACTGGAAATTCATCAGGGAGAATGAGCAGCACTACCCTGGAGTGGAGGAGAGCTTTATTGCTTATGGAGTAGCAGATTTTGTTGGACAGAAGTTCACCAACTGGAATGATGAGCTTATCATGCAGTTCTACTCCACAGCACACTTTTATCCAGATGGTAATATTGTGTGGATGTCTGAGGGTACTAGGTGCCAATCCACTATTGAAGAATGGGCAAGTTTGATCAATGCCCCCAAGGAAGAAGAAGATGACTTGGACATATATGCCAAGAAGAAGTTGGGTCACAATTCAATGGCTCACATGTACAAGGAAATTCCTGACAAGGCTGTAGAGACTCACAAGTTTGGATCAGTTCATTTTCTGCTGTCAGGATTGGCAACCATCAATTGGATCCTGAGGCACACTTTGTTGCCCAAGTCAGGTGACCACAACATGATCAGAGGGCATGCCATCAACATGCTGCATGTGTTTGATGTGCCCCAGAAGTTCAAAGTCATGAGCCTGATCATTGAGACAATCAAGAGGACTGTAGCAGATCAGAATAGGAGCTGTGGATATGCACCTCAAATTCAAGAATTGATCAACTCCAAGATGGGCATAGGGAAATACCAGTTGGATAAGGAACATTTTCCAATTTATCCAGACTTTGAGGACAATGAGGTTGTCATGAATGAAGATGATCCACAATCTGTCCAAGCTCAGGAGAAGAAGGAGAAGGAAAAGAAGGAGAAGGCTGACAAGATGCCAACTCAAGAGGAGGCATCTAAGTATTTCTTGAAGACCAAACAAGAGCAGCTTGGTTACTTGATAGCATCAACTTTGAGGATTGAGAAGGGGTTGGCCACCCTAACTCAAAACCAGGAGAGCCTGGAGAGAATCATGGAACAAAAGTTCTATGATCTAGATGTCAAGGTAACTGAGATTCAGTCAGTTGTAGAGCAGCTGCAGGATGACATGCAGGAGAGGAAGGGCAAGACAACCACCAATGTGTTTGCCAGAGTGCCCAGAGCCCAGAGGTCAGTTGCAATGCCAGTGACAGACACTAGAGCTACAACTTCAGCACCAGCTACTGCCCCAACAGTTCCAGTGCAACCAGCTCCAGCACGAACTCCTACAGCACCCTCTACTTCAACTGAAGACTTCGTCCAAGGAGCCATCTCTACACCACCACCAGAAGATCAAGCCTGAGAGACGATCTAGCACTATGCATTTTCTATTAACTTTTTGGTAACTTGTTGCCAAAGGGGGAGAAAAATGTATAGATCATAGGCTTCGAGAGAGAGTGTTGCTTTTATTCTCTCTTGCTTTATTTGGTGGGTTTTCAAACTTTGTTTGCTTTTGGTTGAGATTCTATGCTTGTGAGACATTGATGATCATGTGTTTGATCATAAGATACACTTACGCATGCTTGATATTATCCTATCTATCCTATGTGATCACTCACTATGCTTGGTGATGAGTGCATGTATTCATTGTTTATTATTTTGAGCGCTCCACCAAGATGTATGTGACATGGAAGAGTAACCCATGAGCCTAATTCATTGTGGATTTGCAGTCCAAAGCAAATCCTAAACTATGCACAAATTTAGGGGGAGCTCTTGCTTATCACATACTTCTCAAAGCGACGATGTTATTCAATCTTATTATCATTTGTCGAAGCTTTAATCTATACGTTGTCATCAATTACCAAAAAGGGGTATATTGAAAGTGCAACTATCCCTAGGTGGTTCTGGTAATTAATAACAACATATAGCTCATTGAGCTAATACTATTCCAAGACTATTATTTCAGGAAAGCTCAATGAATGGCATGGCATGGATGATGAAAGTGGATCCCTCAAAATACTAAGGACAAAGGATTGGCTCAAGCTCAAAAGCTCAAGACTCTTCATTTTATATTTTAGTGATCAAAGATCACATTGAGTCTATAGGAAAAGCCAATACTATCAAGGAGGGATGAGGTGTTGCTTGATGAGCCTCTAGCTTCAATGTGCTTAGTGATATGCTCCAAAACCCTCAACTACTTTCCCACATCCACATATAACCAAAACCCAACGCCAAAATCGGTCACACCAAAACTTCCTATCCGGCGCCACTGATTCCAAAAGTCATAGCCACTGCCACAAACCCTAAGCAAATCGGTCTTACCGATAGGGATCTCGGTCTCACCGAGATGGGGTTGCAATATCTCTCTGTTTCCCTTCGTAACGTTTTGGTCTAACCGAAGTGAGCGATCGGTCCCACCGAGATTGCAATGTAAACTCTCTGTTTCCTTTTTGTAACATTTCGGTCTCACCGAAAAGAGCAAATTGGTCCCACCGAGTTTACCTGACCAACTCTCTGGAAAGCTTATTACCAAATCGGTCTCACCGAGTTTGTGTAATCGGTATTACCGAGATTACGTTATGCCCTAACCCTAACTGAATCGGTCTCACCGAGATGCATGTCGGTCCCACCGAAAATCACTAACAGTCACTAGGTTTACTAAATCGGTCTGACCGAGTTTAACAATTCGGTCCCATCGAGTTTGGTAAATTGTGTGTAACGGTTAGATTTTGTGTGGAGGCTATATATACCCCTCCACCACCTCTTCATTCGTGGAGAGAGCCATCAGAACGAACCTACACTTCCAACTTACCATTTCTAAGAGAGAACCACCTACTCATGTGTTGAGGCCAAGATATTCCATTCCTACCATATGAATCTTGATCTCTAGCCTTCCCAAGTTGCTTTCCACTCAAATCTTCTTTCCACCCGATCCAAACCCATTGAGAAAGAGTTGAGTGTTGGGGAGACTATCATTTGAAGCACAAGAGCAAGGAGTTCATCATCAACGGACCATTTGTTACTTCTTGGAGAGTGGTGTCTCCTAGATTGGCTAGGTGTCACTTGGGAGCCTCCGACAAGATTGTGGAGTTGAACCAAGGAGTTTGTAAGGGCAAGGAGATCGCCTACTTCGTGAAGATCTACCGCTAGTGAGGCAAGTCCTTCGTGGGCGACGGCCATGGTGGGATAGACAAGGTTGCTTCTTCGTGGACCATTCTTGGGTGGAGCCCTCCGTGGACTCGCGCAGCCGTTACCCTTCGTGGGTTGAAGTCTCCATCGGCGTGGATGTACGATAGCACCACCTATCGGAACCACGCCAAAAACATCCATGTCTCCAATTGCGTTTGAATCCTCCAAACCCTTCCCTTTACTTTCTTGCAAGTTGCATGCTTTAATTTCCGCTGCCTATATACTCTTTGCATGCTTGCTTGAATTGTGTGATGATTGCTTTACTTGTCCTAAAGTAGCTAAAATCTGCCAAACTCTAAAATTGGGAAAAGGTTAAGTTTTTATTGGTCAAGTAGTCTAAGGGGGGTGGAGGTCCTACAGCGGCTCAGGGGGGTGGAGGTTGAAGATGAATCGCAAGCCCTTGATTTCGTATCCAACGGCTGCAAAATCGACTGACCAGAGATGAAAAAGTCAGTCGACCAATGATGACCCACAAGTATAGGGGATCTACCGTAGTCCTTTCGATAAGTAAGAGTGTCGAACCCAACAAGGAGCAGAAGGAAATGATAAGCGGTTTTCAGTAAGGTTTTCTCTGCAAGCACTGAAATAGTAGGTGACAGATAGTTTTGTGATAAGATAAATAGTAACGAGCAAGAAGTAAATAAAGTAAATAAAGTGCAGCAAGGTGGCCAAATCCTTTATGTAGCAAAGGATAAGCCTGGACAAATTCTAATAATGAAGAACGTGCTCCAGGGAACACATTGGGAATTATCGTCAAGCTAGTTTTCATCACGTTCATAAGATTCGCGTTCGGTACTTTGATAATTTGATATGTGGGTGGACCGGCACTTGGGTACTGCCCTAACATGGACAAGCATCCCACTTATGATTAACCCCTATTGCAAGCATCCGCAACTACAAAAAGGAGTATTAAGGTAAACCTAACCACAGCATTAAACATATGGGTCCATATCAACCCCTAACGAAGCAACACATAAACTAGGTTTAAGCTTCTGTCACTCTAGCAACCCATCATCTACTTATTACTTCCCTATGCCTTCCTCTAGGCCCAAATAATGGTGAAGTGTCATGTAGTCGACATTCACATAACACCACTAGAGGAAAGACAACATACAACTCATCAAAATATCGAACGAATACCAAATTCACATGACTACTAATAGCAAGACTTCACCCATGTCCTCAGGAACAAACGTAACTACTCACAAAGCATATTCATGTTCATAATCAGAGGAGTAATAATATGCATAAAGGATCTGAACATATGATCTTCCACCAAGTAAACTAGATTGCATCAACTACAAGGAGTAATCAACACTACTAGCAACCCACGCGTACCAATTTGTGGTTTTGATACAAGATTGAATACAAGATATGAACTAGGGTTTTGAGAGGAGATGGTGCTGGTGAAGATGTTGATGGAGATTGACCCTCTCCCGATGAGAGGATCGTTGGTGATGACGTTGGTGATGATTTCCCCCTCCCGAAGGGAAGTGTCCCCGGCAGAACAGCTCCGCCAGAGCCCTAGATTGATTCCGCCAAGGTTCCGCCTCGTGGCGGCGGAGTTTCATCCCATAAGCTTGCCCACAATTTTTTCCAGGGGAAGAGTGATGATATAGCAGAAGATGGACGCTGGAGGCCCACCAGGGGGCCCAGGAGATAGGGGGCCGCGCCCTACAGGGGGGCGCCCTCCTGTCTCCTAGACAGGGTGTGGGCCCCCTAGCCTATTTCTTTCGCTTATAAATTCTTATTAAATCCAAAAAGTTGTTTCATGGAGTTTCTGGACTTTTGGAGTTGTGCAGAATAGGTTTCCAACGTTTGCTCCTTTTCCAGCCAGAATTCCAGCTGCTGGCATTCCCCCTCTTCATGGTAAACCTTGTAAAATAAGAGATAATAGCCATAAGTATTGAGATATAATGTGTAATAACAGCCCATAATGCAATAAATATTGATATAAAAGCATGATGCAAAATGGACGTATCAACTCCCCTAAGCTTAGACCTCGCTTGTCCTCAAGCGGAAGCCTAAATCAAAAAATATGTCCACATGTTTAGAGATAGTGATGTCGATAAAAATAAAATACGGACATGAGGGCATCATGATCATTCTAATAACAACAACATATTTAGATTTTGTCATATGATTTCCTATGCTCAAGTAATAAGTGATTCACAATGTCAAGTATGGTTCAAAAACTTCATTGGGAACTAACAAACTATAATCTCAGTCATTGAAGCAATTGCAATTTATCGTAACATCAGAAAGAGTCAATAATAAAGTTTTTCAACAAGCTCACATACTCAACTATCTCGTAATCTCCCATAATTGCTAACACTCACGCAATACTTGTGGTTATAGAGTTTCAGCCGGACACTAAGAAAGATAGGGGCTTATTGTGTTGCCTCCCAACTTATTCACCTTTAGGTGATGTCAACAATAATAGCATATGCCAACTTACATCCAATTGGATATATGTATCATGATCTTTTAAACATGAGGAGCTTGCCAAAGGATAAAATGAAAAAGGGGAAAGGTGATGATCACCTTGACTCAAGCATAAAGTAAAAGATAGGCCCTTCACAGAGGGAAGCAGAGGTTGTCATGCGCGTTTAGGGTTGATGCATAAAGTCTTAGTGCAAAAGAATGTCACTTTATATTGCCCCTTGTATGTGGACCTTTATTATGTAGTATGTCGCTTTTATTTCTTCCACAACAAGTTCGTACAAAGTTTATTTTCTCCGCACTAATAAGTCATGCATATTTAGAGAGCAATTTTTATTGCTTGCACCGATGACAACTTACTTGAAGGATCTTACTCAATCCATAGGTAGGTATGGTGGACTCTCATGGCAAAACTGGGTTTAAGGATATTTGGGAGCACAAGTAGTATTTCTACTTGGTGCAAGGAATTTGGCTAGCATGAGGGGGAAAGGCAAGCTCAACATGTTTGAAAGGTCAATGACAATATACTTTAACTGAGATGCCGGAAAACATAAACCATTACGTTGTCTTCCTTGTCCAACGTCAACTCTTTTAGCATGTCATACCTAATGAGTGCTTCACAATCATAAAAGATGTCCAAGATAATATATTTATATGTGAACCCCTCTTTCCTTATCACTTCCTATTAATTGCAACGATGACCGAAGCTACGTTTGTCAACTCTCAACAATTTTTATGCCTCATACTTTCTATGTGTGAAGTTATCACTATCCATAAGATCAATATGAACTCTTTTATTCTTTCTACTTTCTCAAGATCATAGCAACATAGCAAAGCCCTTGACTCAACACTAATCTTTATTATAGATAGCACATGGACTTGATTACATAAAGAGATCACAATGCAAAACTCAAAGCTACTTGATAACAAAAACTTCAGACTACTAGATCAGGCTACTACTAAAAGGATCGAACTAAATAAAGCGGTAAAGATAGGAGTGTGATGGTGATACGATACCGGGGCACCTCCCCCAAGCTTGGAAGTTGCCAAGGGGAGTGCCCATACCCATGTGATTATTTCCTCGGAGGTGATGGAGGTGGTGATGATGATGGTGGATAATCGCACATCGAGCGTAAAAGCTCCTCCAACTTGCGGATAATGCCCTTGAGCCCAGCAATATGATCCTTCAACAAAATATTCTCCTGTGTGAGATACTTGTTCTGTATGCGAGCTAGCTCAATCATCTTGAAAGCTTCAATCTCTGTTGGAGTAAAGAGGTTAGGTAAAGGTTGAGGGATATCTTCTTCTTTCACCGCCGGAGCTTGGACCTCCATGGCTTTCTTGATCCCTTCATCCTTGTTGATCTCTTCTGGTTCTTCACTTTTCAGTTCTATCTTCAAAAGCCAAGCATCCTTGTCTTCATTGTTGGAGGAGGGTGAAGTCATGGTGCTCTAAATCTGGAACAGAAATAGCTCGAAACGAAAACAGAGGATATTTGCATGATACGGTGGCCAAAACCCTAGGGAGTATATATAATGAATTTTTACTGACCAAAATATGTAACATACAAGAAAACGGAGTCCGGGAGGCACACGAGGTGCCCACGAGACAGGGGGTGCGCCCTACAGGGGGGGCGGCCTCCTCTCTCGTGGGAGCCTCGTGTCCCTTTTGGACTACTTCTTTCTTCCTAAAATTCTTAAATAATCCAAAACTGATGAAAATTGCCATTAGAGTTGTTTTGGAGTCAGTTTACTTACCGTGCCACGTACCTATGCCTTTTTGGAGTTTGGAACGTTCTGGAAAGTGTCTCTTATGTATTCCTCACGGGTTATGGTTTCAATAATATTGGTTTCAACATTGATAGGATTACTTGAAATATAATGTTTAATTCTTTGACCGTTTACCACCCTCGGATTTGTGCCTTCGAAGTTGTTGATTTTTATAGCACCAGAACGATAGACCTCCTCGATGACGTAGGGACCTTCCCATTTTGAGAGAAGTTTTCCTGCAAAAAATCTTAAACGAGAGTTGAATAATAACACATAATCTCCTACATTAAACTCACGCTTTTGCATCCTCTTATCATGCCAGCGTTTGACTTTTTCTTTGAAAAGCTTGGCACTCTCATATGTTTGGGTTCTCCATTCATCAAGTGAGCTAATATCAAATAACCTTTTCTCACCGGCAAGTTTGAAGTCATAATTGAGCTCTTTAATAGCCCAATATGCCTTATGTTCAAGTTCAAGAGGTAAATGACATGCTTTTCCATAAACCATCTTATAAGGAGACATACCCATAGGATTCTTGTATGCAGTTCTATAAGCCCATAATGCATCATCAAGTTTTTTGGACCAATTCTTTCTAGATCTATTCACAGTCTTTTGCAAAATTAATTTGAGCTCTCTATTTCTCAACTCTACTTGACCACTAGACTGCGGGTGATAAGGAGATGCGATTCTATGATTGACATCATACTTAGAAAGCATCTTACGGAAAGCACCATGAATAAAGTGTGAACCACCGTACCATCAGTCATAAGATATCTAGGGACTCCAAACCTCGGAAAAATAACTTCTTTAAGCATTTTCATAGAAGTGTTATGATCAGCACTACTAGTTGGAATAGCTTCTACCCACTTAGTAACGTAATCAACAGCAACTAAAATATGTGTATAACCATTGGAGGCAGGAAAAGGTCCCATATAATCAAAGCCCCAAACATCAAACGGTTCAATAACAAGAGAATAATTCATAGGCATTTCTTGACGTCTACTAATGTTACCTATTCTTTGACATTCATCACAAGATAAGACAAACTTACGAGCATCTTTGAAGAGAGTAGGCCAATAAAAACCAGATTGTAGTACCTTGTGTGCAGTTCTATCTCTAGGGTGGTGTCCTCCATAGGCTTCAGAGTGACACCTGCGTAGGATTTGTTCCTGTTCATGCTCAGGCACACAACGTCTAATAATACCATCTACTCCTTCTTTATAAAGGTGTGGATCATCCAGAAGTAATGTCTTAAATCATAAAAGAACTTTTTCTTTTGCTGGTATGTGAAACTAGGCGGTATATATTTAGCAACAATGTAATTAGCATAATCAGCATACCAAGGAGCAGTACGAGAAGCATTGACGACCGCTAATTGTTCATCAGGAAAGCTATCATTAATAGGCAGTGGGTCATCAAGAACATTCTCTAAGCTAGACAAGTTATCTACAACGGGGTTCTCAACTCCCTTTCTATCAATAATACGCAAATCAAATTCTTGGAGCAAGAGAACCCATCTAATGAGTCTAGGCTTAGCATCTTTCTTTTCCATAAGATATTTAATAGCAGCATGATCAGTGTGAATAGTAACTTTGGAATCAACAATATAAGGTCTAAACTTATCACATGCAAACACAACTGCTAAGAACTCTTTTTCAGTAGTAGCATAATTTCTCTGGGCAGTATCAAGAGTCTTGCTAGCATACTGGATAACATTCAATTTCTTATCGACTCTTTGCCCTAAAATAGCACCTACAGCATAATCACTAGCATCACACATAATTTCAAAAGGTAAATTCCAATCAGGTGGCTGAACAATAGGTGCAGTGATCAAAGCTTTCTTAAGTGTTTCAAATGCTTCTACACAATCATCATCAAAGACAAAAGGAATATCTTTTTGCAATAAATTAGTCAGAGGCCTAGAGATTTTAGAAAAGTCCTTAATGAACCTCCTATAAAAACCGGCATGACCAAGGAAACTTCTTATACCTTTTATGTCCTTGGGACATGGCATCTTTTCAATAGCATCAACTTTGGCTTTATCAACTTCAATACCTCTCTCGGAGATCTTGTGCCCCAAGACAATGCCTTCATTAACCATAAAGTGACACTTTTCCCAATTCAGGACGAGACTAGTGTCTTCGCATCTCTGCAAAACTCGATCAAGGTTGCTCAAACAATCATCAAAAGAGGATCCATAGACGGAGAAGTCATCCATGAATACCTCACAAATCTTTTCACAAAAATCAGAAAATATAGCCATCATGCATCTTTGAAAGGTAGCAGGTGCATTACATAAACCAAAAGGCATACGTCTATAAGCAAAAGTACCAAAAGGGCAAGTAAAAGTAGTTTTAGATTGATCCTTCGCTGACACAGGTATTTGAGAGAAGCCAGAATAACCATCTAGAAAGCAAAAATGTGTGTGTTTGGATAGCCTTTCTAGCATTTGATCAATAAAAGGTAAAGGGTAATGATCTTTCTTAGTAGCTTTATTTAACTTACGGAAATCAATTACCATCCTATAACCTGTAATAATTCTTTGCGGGATCAATTCATCTTTATCATTAGGAACAACGGTAATACCTCCCTTTTTAGGGACACAATGGACAGGGCTTACCCATTCACTATCAGCAACGGGATAAATAATACCTGCCTCAAGGAGCTTTAGTATCTCCTTTCTTACCACTTCCTTCATTTTGGGATTTAATCGTCTTTGAGGATCTCTAACTGGTTTGTCATCTTTCTCCACTGAAATTTTGTGTTGACATAATGTGGGACTAATGCCCTTAAGATCATCCAGAGTATATCCAATAGCAGCTCGGTGCTTCTTCAAAGTTTTCAATAATCTTTCTTCTTCTTTCTCTGAAAGGTTAGCACTAATAATAACAGGATATATTTATTTTTCATCAAGATAAGCATACTTAAGATTATCAGGTAAGGGTTTGAGTTCAAACACGGGATCACCCTTGGGTGGAGGGGGATCGCCAAGAATTTCAACGGGAAGGTTATGTTTCAGCATAGGTTCCTGTTTAAGGAACACTTCATCTATTTCTTCCCATTCCTTCACAAATGTATTGTTTTCATGGTCTAGCAAATATTTTTCTAAGGGATCAGTTGGAGGAACAGAAATGGAAGCAAGACCAATAATTTCATCCTTACTAGGTGGTTCCCTTTCATGAGGTTGTCTACTAAACTTAGCAAAATTAAACTCATGAGACATACCATCTATGCCAATAGTGACGACCTTCCTTTTACAATTAATCTTAGCACTAGTAGTATTCAAGAAGGGTCTACCAAAAATAATGGGACAAAAATCATCTTGTGGGGAAGCAAGAACAAGAAAATCAGCAGGGTATTTAATCTTCCCACACAAAACTTCAACATCTCTAACAATCCCAATAGGTTTAATGGTGTCCCTATTAGCAAGCTTAATAGTAACATCAATGTCTTCTAATTCAATAGGTGCAATATCGTGCATAATTTCTTTATAAAAATCATAAGGTATCGCACTAGCACTAGCGCCCATATCACATAAGCCATGATTACAATGATCTCCTATTTTAACAGAAATAACAGGTGTGCCTACAACAGGTCTACGTGTCTTAGTATCGGGTCTAGCAATATTAGCAGTTTCCCCCAAGAAAGAAATAGCATGCCCATCTAAATCCTCGTCCAAGAGATCTTTAACCATAGCAATACTAGGTTCAACATTAATTTGTTCAGGAGGTGTAGAGGTCCTAGTATTACTCTTACGAACAATAATCGAAGCTTTAGCGTGATCTTTTATTCTAACAGGAAAAGGAGGATTTTCAACATAAGCAGTAGGAACAATGGGATCACTATATATAATAGTCTTTCTTCGACTGTAATAGGTGCAACTACTTTCACTTCAACAAGAGGATTATATTTAAACCACTTCTCTTTAGGGAGATCAACGTGAGTAGCAAAAGTTTCACAAAAAGTAGCTACTATCTCAGAGTCAAGTCCATACTTAGAGCTAAATCCGCGGAAAGCATCGGTATCCATAAAAGATTTAACACAATCGAACTTAGGTGTCATACCTGACTCCTTACCATCATCGGAACCCCAATCTTCAGAGTTACATTTAATTCTTTCCAATAAGTCCCATTTGAAATCAATAGTCTTCAGCATATAGGAACCAGCACATGAAGTATCAAGCAAGTTGCGATTATCAAGAGAAAACCGAGCATAAAAATTCTGAATAATCATTTCCCGAGAGAGCTCATGATTGGGACATGAATACAACATTGACTTAAGCCTCTCCCAAGCTTGACCGATGCTTTCTCCTTTGCGGGCCAGAAATTATATATGTAATTACGATCACGATGAACAAGATGCATAGGATAGAACTTCTGGTGAAATTCCAACTTCAATCGCTTATAATTCCAATATCTCGTATCATCACATAGCCTATACCATGTCATTGCATCTCCCTTCAAAGATAAAGGGAAGACCTTCCTTTTGACAACATCATCAGGAATACCTGCAAGCTTAAATAATCCACAAACTTCATCCACAAAGATAAGGTGTAAATAGGGATGCAATGTTCCGTCTCCTGCAAAAGGATTAGCTAGCAGTTTTTCTATCATACCCGAAGGAATCTCAAAGTGAATATTTTCATAAAGTTCAGTAGGTTGAGGAGCATCTCTTTGCTCTTCTGGTTGGGGTGAAGATACCCCAAACAAGCCCCTCAAAGGATTAGTTTCCATAGTGACATGTAACAGAAAATTTTAGCACACTATATAATTGTTTCCTTACCAAGTTCCACTCACCATAAGCGCAACACTCCCCGGCAACGACGCCAGAAAAAGAGTCTTGATGACCCACAAGTATAGGGGATCTATCATAGTCCTTTCGATAAGTACGAGTGTCGAACCCAATGAGGAGCAGAAGGAAATGATAAGCGGTTTTCAGTAAGGTTTTCTCTACAAGCACTGAAATAGTAGGTGACAGATAGTTTTGTGATAAGATAAATAGTAATGAGCAAGAAGTAAATAAAGTAAATAAAGTGCAACAAGGTGGCCCAATCCTTTATGTAGCAAAGGATAAGCCTGGACAAATTCTAATAATGAAGAAGGTACTCCCGAGGACACATTGGGAATTATCGTCAAGCTAGTTTTCATCACGTTCACAAGATTCGCGTTCGGTACTTTGATAATTTGATATGTGGGTGGACCGGCACTTGGGTACTGCCCTAACATGGACAAGCATCCCACTTATGATTAACCCCTATTGCAAGCATCCTCAACTACAAAAAGGAGTATTAAGGTAAACCTAACCACAACATTAAACATATGGGTCCATATCAACCCCTAACGAAGCAACGCATAAACTAGGGTTTAAGATTCTGTCACTCTAGCAACCCATCATCTACTTATTACTACCCTATGCCTTCCTCTAGGCCCAAATAATGGTGAAGTGTCATGTAGTCCACGTTCACATAACACCACTAGAGGAAAGACAACATACATCTCATCAAAATATCGAACGAATAACAAATTCACATGACTACTAATAGCAAGACTTCACCCACGTCCTCAGGAACAAAAGTAACTACTCACAAAGTATATTCATGTTCATAATCAGCGGAGTAATAATATGCATAAAGGATCTGAACATATGATCTTCCACCAAGTAAACCAAATAGCATCAACTACGAGGAGTAATCAACACTACTAGCAACTCACGGGTAACAATTTGTGGTTTTGATACAAGATTGGATACAAGAGATGAACTAGGGTTTTGAGAGGAGATGGTGCTGGTGAAGATGTTGATGGAGATTGACCCCCTCCCGATGAGAGGATCGTTGGTGGTGACGTTGGTGATGATTTCCCCTGGGAAGTGTCCCCGGCAGAATAGCTCCGCCAGAGCCCTAGATTGATTCCGCCAAGGTTCCGCCTCGTGGCGGCAAAGTTTCGTCCCGTAAGCTTGTCCACAATTTTTTATAGGGGAAGAGTGATGATATAGTAGGAGATGGACTCCGGAGGCCCACCAGGGGGGCAGGAGATAGGGGGCACGCCCTATAGGGGGGCGCGCCCTCCTGTGTCCTGGACAGGGTGTGGGCCCCCTGGCCTATTTCTTTCGCTCATAAATTCTTATTAAATCCAAAAGTTGTTTCGTGGAGTTTTCGGACTTTTGGAGTTGTGCAGAATAGGTTTCCAACGTTTGCTCCTTTTCCAGCCAGAATTCCAGCTATCGGCATTCCCCCTCTTCATGGTAAACCTTGTAAAATAAGAGAGAATAGCCATAAGTATTGAGATATAATGTGTAATAACAGCCCATAATGCAATAAATATTGATATAAAAGCATGATGCAAAATGGACGTATCAACCGACATGTAGCCTCACCTTGCTAGTGCATTCAGTTTCGATAGCAAAATTCAGTTTCGACAGCAAAATTCAGTTTCAACAGTTAGGTTCAGTTTCGACAGTTAAGTTCAGTTTCGACAGTTAAGTTCAGAGATGATCGGCTGATGTATTTTACATCTAGCACTTTGTGGTTATGTATTTTACGTCATGTATTGGAGATGCTATTAGAATTCCACTCAGGTTAACATTGTTTGTTGTCTCTCTTGTCCTGCTTCAGCCTCGGCGTCGTACAACTCACCGGAGCTGCTCCAATGAGGAAACCCTCCATCACAGCGGAGCAGTACCTCGGGCTCCATCTCCAGACGCCTAAGATCTTGTTCCCCTCCTCCGACAGCAAAGTCAGCCGGAGCATCCTCACCGGCCAACCCAATCACGTTGAGATCGACATGGCTTCGCCAAAGAGGTTGTACACTTGTTGCATCTCTTTTTTACTCTACATGTTATATATATTGTCCATTGAGCACTCGTAGTAACGGGAAATACGATTATTTTATCCTGCTATATGACAAGCAGTGGTACCAGGCAACTTAGCTATCCGTGATGGACTCTCTTGAACGCCATCACTATTTATCTCTGCGCGTTTGAGTTGTGCATTTGTCGATGGGCCTGGGAGTTGAGCTAGTATGGCAGTGGCCTGGGTCCAAAGTAATAGAAGTAGCACAAAAACATTTTGTTAGTGTATGATTTTCCTTGCTCAAGCCTGCCTACTAGAATCACCAGTGCTTGAAAGGAAAAGTGAATGAAAAACATAGGAATTGGAAAGTTTCCTATGGTACTACTTTTCATGAATTTGGTGCAAAGGAATGGAGCAAAGGAAAAACTGTAGGATTTGTTCCTTTAGTGTCTCCTTGAAAGAAAAACCGTAGGAATTCTAATTTCCACTTCTCCTCCTTTTCATATTCCTATACATCAAGCACAAGACTAAGAGGTAGTAGCATAATAGCATTATAAACGTACATTTTCTGGTGGTTTGACTTAATCTCACCATGCTTTTTTGCATCCTGTGATCTTCCAATTGTTGTGAATCAAACACCCAGATTGGCAGAAATCATGTGTTTTTAAATTCTTTGTTTTGCATGTGCATTCCTATCCTATTCCTGTCTATTTCCTATCCCTGCATTGTTAGAATCCTCAAATTCAAACAAGCCCTTACTCAATTACTTCTGTTACAGATATGTGTCAAAGAAAACCTTGTGTGGTTTGTCCTACTCCTGCGGCGCTGTGTTCCACCCCAGCTCAGCTGCTCCAATGATGGAAGGGTTCACCACAGCAGGGATCCGCTCTCTAGACTGTCTTTCGCCGCCTCAGATCTTCTTCCCCGCCACCGGCAGCCACGACAACTGCATTACCATCATCAACTGAGCAGATGACCTTGAGGACTACACGGGTCCGCAAGAGAGGTCGCACTCTTCCGTGTCTACTTACGTTATGCGTCGCTTAATAAGATGACATGCTACATTATCGTCGTGTTCACCTATTAGACTTCGAGTCAGGTCCAAACTAATATTGAAACTTGAGTTTTTAAATGGTTGTGGGGTACATATTGGGACAGCAATCAGTACTATATGTCTACTGTCTGGTTAATCTCCGGTGTCTACTATAAGTTTCATGTTGGGTGCAAACAAACATTAATGGAGCCGTTATCTGTATTTTTAACTAAAGCTATTATCTGCCTGCTATCATTGGTTTTGGGTCTATCCACAGTTTGCTACCATCACTCTAGATTTGTGCATGCACTCCTTACATAATCTCAGTATGTTTTATTCCTAAGCATGCCAGTTATTGTACACAATGGAACTGATCATGTAGAGCAAAAGAGACGAGCCTTGCGTGGCAATAAAATTTCATGGATACGTCATTCCATGGTGGGCGCAAAGGCAGCCCCCCTCCATCCATTTCGGATCGTAATCAAGAGGAAGATAACTGTTCTGAGGGGGATTCAAAAGGAGAAGACCACTCATATTTACCCCATGAGGTCTTCGCTCTAACTTGGCATGTTGATGTTGGTAATATCATGCATATGGTGCCTTGCATTGCTTACTGTATACATTAAAGATGTCATCTGCTTAGTTTAGACATGCTTTGTGTCAATGTCATCTGTTTAGTTTCTTTATCGTATATGTGAATCATGCAATGCCATCTTGTCTAGCCAGGCATCATATATGTGAATTTTTCAATGCCACCCTGGTTAGCCAGTCATCTTATATGTGAATTATATCATGCCATCATTTTTTTATTATGTGTTAAATTTGTCAACAATTTTAGTACATTCAATTACTCTTCCTGTGCATCAGCCATTCGGCACAGTCATGGAAAAATCTGGTGTGGAAACAAGGTCTTCAGAGTAGACAATGCTATCTAACGAAGCGCATGTCTTGCTGGTTACCGATAGCTCCTCAGAGCAGGATTCGAAGACAGATGACCAGTCATATTTCCCCCCCGAGGTGCATGCCCTAACTTGGCAGGGTTATGTTACTCATATCGTGTGTATGGTATCTTGCATTGCTATGTCATTTGCTTAGTTTAGACATGCTTTGTGTGAATGCCACCTGTTTAGTGTCTAATTACCATATATGTGAATTATGCAATGCCATCTTGTTGCAAGACATTATATATGTGAATTATGCAATGTTATCTTGTTGCAAGGCATTATGTATGTGAATTATGCAATGCCATGCTGTTTAGGCAAGCGTCATATATGTGAATTATATCATGTCGTCCTTTTTTTGTATTTCTCATTGCTTTTGTCGACAATGTTTGTATATTCAACTGATCTTCCTGTGCATCAGCCATTTGAATTGGTGATGGAGAAATCTAGAGTGAAAACAAGGTCTTCAGAGCAGACAATGCTACATGCTGAAGCAGATATCTTGCTGGTTACAGATAGCTCTTCAGAGGAGGATTCAGAGGCAGATGACCAGTCCTATTATCCCCCTGAGGTGTATGCTCAAACTTGGCAGGGTTATATTACTCATATAATGCATATGTTCTATTGCAATGCTTAGTTTTTACATCATATACACAATATTGAATGCCATCTCCTTAGTTGACACATCATATATGTGATTGCCCTCTACTCACTTCCTTAGTATATAAATCATTTATTTGAATTATGTCATGCCATGATGTTTACATAGACAACATGTATCTGAATTATGGCATGCCAACCCATTTTCTATAGACATAATATAGTTATATCATCTCATCCTGTTTACATAGTCATCATATTTTAAATTATGTCATTCTATCCGTGAATTATATCATGCCATCATGTTTTCATCGACGGCATGTTTGTGATTTATGGCATGCCAACCACTTTAATAGACACATCGTATAGTTATATAATGTCATCCTGTTTACATAGTCATCATATTTTGAAGTATGTCATTCTAACCTGTTTAGTTAGCCATCATACATGTGAAATTGTGTCATGCTATCCTGTTTAATTAGCCATCATATATGTGAAATTATGTCCTACTATTCTGTTTGATTAGACAACATAAATGTGAATTATTTCATGCCCTGTTTTCTTCCCTACTATCCATTGCACCTGTCTATCTTACAATGTCTGTAACATTCAATTACTTTTCTTATTTATCAGCCATTTCAATTGGAGGGAGTGATGGCAGTATCTGTGGGAGTAAAAACACGGTCTTCAGAAAAGATCGTGCTACCTGTCGATGCAAATAGAACCACAGTTGTACTTGCCCAAGAATCAGCCCCACCACACATAACCCACACTCATGCAGATTGTACCCCTACCCAGTTGGACAGAGAACCAGCTACACCCCTTCTAACCCCAATCCCAGCAGATAGACACCCAGTTCCCGTTGACACAGCACCGTCTCCACCACAGAGCACCCAAACACGAGCAGTTAGTAAGGCAACTGCAGTGCCCAAATCAAGAGGACCACCACTCCGAACCCAAAGTCAATGCTTAAAGCAGAAGAAGAATTGTTCTCAGGTCAGGTTCCGTAGCTATGGTTCATACTACTTTGCTCTTGCATCACTATATTTATTGATACCAACCAATTTCAAATTTGAAGGATGCAATTGAAACTCCAATGGAGCAACAGGTATGTTTTAAACCTGTTTCTTCAACGTGTTTGGCTGTTTGCTGTTGTAACTTGCTCTATGTTGATTTCAGTTTCAATTGAATAGATAGTTATGTTCTCATGCCATGCACATTACAAGTGTTGTTATTGCTGTGTAGTTTCCCACACTTATATTCTGTCTATGCTGCTTTGTCTTAAATAGATATGATTCAAATTGTATCTATCTTGATTTGGCAACATAAACTAGAATTATATAGACCATGCAATGACCATACTACATAGATATATGGTTGTTTCATGTTGTTATCCTGTCCACCTTACTACTGAACTGGTTTACCAAAATGAGTTTCATATACTACATTGTAAACCTGAGATGTGTTTGTTTGTTTCTCTTTTAGAACGCGGATAAAATATTGGAGAAGAGTACCATGTTATGCAATGGTAAAGGAAGTAATGCAGATAAGGTTCAAGATAGTGAGACATCCCTGTTGGTCTCCAAGAAGGCTGATAAAAACTATATTGAGGACACTGAGACAACCCCAAAGTCATGTCTTGATGTAGTGTTCGAGTTACTGGCTACCATTGCTGGCACCAGCTCTCCGAACTCGTTGCCTAAATCAGTCCGGCTTCTTGAGTCTCAACTTCAAGTTGAAAGACATCGATCAGATGTTATGCGACAGGAAGACGAAGGACTGAGGAAGTCCCTGCAGAATTCAGATGCATACTTTCTGGTGCAACAACAAGCGCTGGAGGACTTAAGCGCCAAACAAGAGAAAGTTAATAAGCTTGCTAAGCATCTTGCCAGCATTATGGGTACCCAGGATATTGTTTACTGAGCTCTTCTCAAGTGGTTTCAGTTCTGGACTTGTTTTGCTGCGGCGTTTATATGCTGTTGTGTTCCCTATATTTGCACTGGTGGCAAACTTTGATGCCCAGTGGATGTAATATGTGTAATAGTCATGATAGCCTAGCGTAAGTTGCTTGCTTATTTATTTCCTTGTTGTCTTGTTTATTTGTTTGCTTGTAGTCAGTGCAGTTCTTTTTCTGCGGTTTGCTAGAGCCTGCAATAACCTATTTTTTAAAACTAGGCCACAATAACCATGGGCTAATATTTACTGTAGTGACACTGGACCTACGGGCCATAGAAACAGTGGGCCTTCTACGGGCCATATAAACAGTGGGCCTTCTATAGGACGTAGAAACAATGGGCCTTCTACGGGTCGTAGAAACAATGGGCCTTCTACGGGCCGTATCATCAATGGTCCTTATACGGGCTGTATGATCGATTGGCCACACATGGGCCAAACAGACCGCATTCTGGTCGTAAACGGACTAGAGTTGGAATCGTTCGTTCATGGGCCGACCATAACAGGCCATCGTTAATACGCCGTATTTGATGAAGCTATGAAAACGGCCCAACGTTTAACAGACCACAAATGGGCCGACTATAACCACGGGCTGAATTTGGCCCACAAGCAGAAGATAACAGTAACGGGCCGTAAGTAAACGAATGATGGAAATAAGCCCAAGAATAAATGGGCTCTGAGAAGGCCGAAAGATAACATGGGCTGGAAACGGCCCAATGGAATAACGGGCCGTTAATGGGTATAAAGTGACACACTGTTTTATACGGGCCAGTTTCACCATGGACCGTTAATGGGTGTAAAGTGATACATTGTTCATTACGGCCAGTTTCACCACGGGCCGTTAATAGGCCAAGAGTTACATAGGGCCTCATATGGGATGAAAGACGTCATGGGCCATACATGGGCCAGAAGTGAAAATGGGCTGGAATCATATTGGATGGCCCAAATGACGCTACTGGGCCTAATTCAAATAGGGCGTAACGGGCCTTCGGTTAGCGGGCTGTAAATGGGCTATATGCGAACAAGCCGTTAATAGGCTTTCCATGGGCCGGCCCGGCACCTTTTGACCAAGTCAAACGGGCCGGCCTTTTCACAGCAATGGGCCTCTGTTGGGCCGTGCCACATGTCGACGTATCATAGATGCCTTCTGTCCAATGAGTGGATGACATCTGTCCGAGCGATGAGCCGACACGTGTTTCCTCCAGCCAATGATAATTTTACACGTGGAAAATCCCCATTGGTCAGGGCTGTTAACGGGTTATCGGATCCAAAACCCGACCCGATAGCTTAACGGTGTTCCGTTACGGTGGATGCCACGTGTCGGTCACCCTTGACAAAAGCACTTCTATGACGCGCGATTTATCGTCATGGAAGTGGACACTTCCGTGATGATAATTTTGGTAGTGTCATGGAACACTTCTACGATAGCACAGGTATGACTATCTTGATTCTGTCATAAATTTGTCATGGATGTACATGCATGACAAAAAACGCGACCTACTGTGACAAACATGTATCATCACGGAAGTGTATTTTTTTGTAGTGTCATCATGACACACATTACTTTTGTCATATTGCCATTGCATGATCTTGTAGTTGACATCGTATTTGTGGCAAAGCCACCATGCATAATTTTTCATACATGTCACTCTTGATTCATTGCACCATCCCGGTACACCGACGGAGGCATTCATATAGGGTCATATCTTGTTCTAGTTTTGAGTTGTAATTCATATGTTGTAAATCAATAAAAGTGTGATGATCATCATTATTAGAGCATTATCCCCAAAAAGAAAAGAAAAAGGAAAGGCCATAGAAAAAAAAGGAAAGGCCAAAAAAAGAAAGGCCCAAAAAAGGGGGGAAAAGAAAAAAAGAAAATAAATAAAAAGGGGGCAATGTTACTATCTCTTTTTTCCACACTTGTGCTTCAAAGTAGCACCATGTTCTTCATATAGCGAGTCTCATATGTTGTCACTTTCATATACTAGTGGGAATTTTTCATTATAGAACTTGGCTTGTATATTCCTACGATGGGCTTCCTCAAAATGTCCTAGGTCTTCATGAGCAAGCAAGTTGGATGCACACCCACTAATTTCTTTTGTTGAGATTTCATTCATTTATAGCTCTAGTGCATCCGTTGCATGGCAATCCCTACTTCTCATGTTGACATCAATTGATGGCCATATCCGTAGCCCGTTGATTATCCTCGTCAATGTGAGACTTTCTCTTTTTTTGTCTTCTCCACACAATCCCCATCATCATATTCTATTCCACCCATAATGCTATATCCATGGCTCACGCTCATGTATTGCATGAAGGTTGAAAAGTTTGAGATTATTTAAGTACGAAACAATTGCTTGGCTTGTCATCGGGGGTATAGAATTTGGGAACATTTTTGTGTGACGAAAATGAAGCATAGCCTAACTATCTGATTTTGTAGGGATGAACTTTCTTTAGCCATGTTATTTTGAGAAGACATGATTGATTTTATTAGTATGCTTCAAGTATTACTATTTCTTATGTCAATATGAACTTTTATTTTGAATCATTTGGATCTGAACATTCATGCCACAATAAAGAAAATTACATTGAGAAATATGCTAGGTAGCATTCCACATCAAAAATTCTGTTTTTATCATTTACCTACTCAAGGACAAGCAGGAATTAAGCTTGGGGATGCTTGATACGTCTCCAACGTATCTATAATTTTTGATTGTTCCATGCTATTATATTACCCGTTTTGGATGTTTATGGGCTTTACTTTACACATTTATATCATTTTTGGGACTAACCTACTAACCGGAGGCCCAGCCCGTATTGCTGTTTTTTTGCCTATTTCAGTATTTCGAAGAAAAGGAATATCAAACGGAGTCCAAATGGAATGAAACCTTTGGGAGCCTGATTTTTGGAACAAACGTGATCCAGAGGACTTGGAGTGCAAGCCAAGAAGCAGCCGAGTTGGACACGAGGGTGGAGGGCACGCCCACACCTACAAGGCGCGCCCCCTATCTCGTGGGCCCCTTGGGCAGCCACCGACCTACTTCTTCCTCCTATATATACCCACGTACCCTGAAAACATCCAGTGAGCCAACGAAAAACAATTTCCACCGCTGTAACCTTCTATATCCGCGAGACCCCATCTTGGAGCCTTCGCTGGCGCTCCGCCAAAAGGGGAATCGACCATGGAGGGCTTCTACATCAACACCATAGCCCCTCCGATGAGTTGTGAGTAGTTTACCACAGACCTTTGGGTCCATAGTTGTTAGCTAGATGGCTTCTTCTCTCTTTTTGGATCTCAATACCATGTTCTCCCCCTCTCTTGTGGAGATCTATTCGATGTAACTCTTTTTGCGGTGTGTTTGTCGAGATCCGATGAATTGTGGGTTTATGATCAAGTTTATCTATGACAAATATTTGAATCTCCTCTGAATTCTTTTATTTATGATTGAGTTATCTTTGCAAGTCTCTTCGAATTATCAGTTTGGTTTGGCCTAGATTGATCTTATTTGCAACGGGAGAAGTGCTTAGCTTTGGGTTCAATCTTGTGGTGTCCTTACCCAGTGACAATAGGGGTTGCAAGGCACGTATTGTATTGTTTCCATCGAGGATAAAAAGATGGTGTTTATATCATATTGCATGATTTTATCCCTCTACATCATGTCATCTTACTTAATGTGTTACTCTGTTCTTATGAACTTAATACTCTAGATGCATGTTGGATAGCGGTCGATGTGTGGAGTAATAGTAGTAGATGCAGGCAGGAGTCGGTCTACTTGCCACGGACGTGATGCCTATATACATGATCATACCTAGATAATCTCATAATTATTCGCTTTTCTATCAATTGATCGACATTAATTTGTTCACCCACCGTAATACTTATGCTATCTTGAGAGAAGCCACTAGTTAAACCTATGGCCCCCAGGTCTATCTTTTATCATATAAGCTTTCAATCTAGTTTTATTTGCATCTTTAGTTTTCCAATCTATATTATAAAATACCAAAAATATATTTATCTTATCATACTATATCTATCAGATCTCACTTACGCAAGTGGCCGTGAAGGAATTGACAACCCCTTTATTGCGTTGGTTGCGAGTTCTTTGTTTGTTTGTGTAGGTGCATGGGACTTTTGAGGAGCCTCCTACTGGATTGATACCTTGGTTCTCAAAAACTGAGGGAAATACTTACGCTACTATTGCTGCATCACCCTTTCCTCTTCAAGGAAAACCAACGCAATCTCAAGACGTAGAAGAAGCATGTCTTTCTACTTGAATTTCATACTGGAAAAGTCGAACAGATTCAGGCAGCGACTTCATCGGGCTTGTGTCATTGAGTAAGTTCGACACTACATCAAGATATGACTTTATGGTTGTATCCCTACCCTCAAGATGTGTTGCCTTCTTATTTGGAATATATGTTAGAGGGACAAACAATGGGTTCGTCTCACTATCATTGTGGCAGTTCTACCTAGAAGCAGTGTTGTCACCCTTAAAGAGAAACAATTAGCTAGATAATAGGTTTTGCACGTATAAGCATCAGCGATGTCAATTCATCTCATTTCTTTGTCAGAAATAAAGAGACACGGTTTAAAATAGCATTAACATAATAGGCATTTTTCATGATTAAGACGGTAGGAAATGGCATTGTGCAGGAGCGGACAGCTTCACCAGACCACTGGATTACAGATCAAGAACAGAAGCATATGTGTAGTTCTAAACAACTTATAAGCATGAATAGTGAGTGTACTGTCAATTTATACCATTTCAGATTAGTAAATAAAGAGACACAATTTAAATAACATTAATATAATATGGCATTGTTCATAGTTGAGACATGGCAGGATATGACATTGTGCTGTTGTTGGTAGTTTCACCACACCACTGGATTACAGATCAAGAACACAAGCATACACATAGTGCTAAAGAATATAACTTGCTATGTTTAGCTTAATTAACATGGTACGAATAAGGAACTAGGTTGTACAACTAAAGACTGAAATTGAGAAGGACAAACTTATGTTTATTTACTTCTTTATAAACTTTGAACAATCAATTTGATGCAGACAACAAAAATAAACAGCATTTTCACTCATAGCTATCCAAATATACACAACAAAGTTTGAAGGCTTGAGGAGGACAAACTTACTTTAGTAGTGAAGACAGGCTCTATAAAGCCCTTGTCCACATTGATGGGGGGGGGCAATTCAAGAAGTTTACCGCACACTCTTCTTCAAGAGCATTGGCTTTATTCTACATTTTGTTAAGAGTAAATATAGATGTGAACATATAGGAACAAATGGCGATTATTTAACTTAAGATGCAGAGTACAAATATAAATACAGCATACAGGGAAAAGGCACTGACAAGAACAATGCAGAGCTAAACTTCTTCAGTAACATTGGTTTTATTCAATATTTTGGCAAGAGTAAATGTAGATCTAATGTGTAGAAAATGGAGGACAAGGGAAAATAAAGCTGCAAAGTGTAGATGAAGAACTAGCTGACAAATATAAGTACAGTGATGAAGGACAGCAGATACTTACAAGAACAATGCAGAACTAAATTTCTTCATAAGCATTGGGTTTATTCTACATTAATTTAAGCATTAATATAGATCTGATAATTTGGAGTTAATAGTGGACAAGCAAGCTATAATGCACAATGATGTCACATAATCCACCAGGTATGAATGTAAGGACAACGATAGGACAATAGGTACTCACAAGAGCAAAGCAGCGACCAGCATACTTGCGATATCCTAGGTTTTGCGGTGCTACTTCTATCGCCGATATATGTCGGGTGCTATGTGATTTCTCCAGTAGCACTACCTTTTTCAAGGACTTTGCTTGTACTCCTTCAGGTTCTGCAATCACCCTCTTCCTTCTGGATGTCTGAAACAGAAGAACATCATTTGAATGAAAAAACATGGTATGACGACAAATGGAATAGGTGTTGATAATGGATGGGCATGGCATCTTCACATATATCATGAGTAAACTAAGCAGATGGCGGTGCAACGAAGCAAAAGAAATGCAAGACACCTTATGCAAGATATGTGCAACCAATAAAACCTTGCCAAATTAGAACAGGCACCTTATTAAGTGAACAGGATAGGTCATCTGCCTTCGACTCCTTGAGCTCAGAATAGTCATTAGGATCATATTCTGAATATGAATCTATAGGTAGGGAGCATGTGTGTCTCATTGCATCCACAATGGACCTCAATCCCTTGATGCCAAGTTTGATACCCATTGAACTGTTCTGCAATATTCTTCTGATGTGCGCATTCTTATATTCATTCTGATTACGTACAATATATGAAAAGCATGAAAACATAAATAGTAGTGAATTATCTTTGTAATGCAGAGAATATTGTAATATAATAGGGGCTCCCTGTAAACCCTTGTGTGCTATCACTAGATTCTGATGAGAGAGCCCATGTGTGCTGTAATATGGTGAGTAGATTAATATAATCTGGCACAACTACACCAAAAATAGGCTCCCTGTTGGGAGCTCCAGATGTAAGGATTGTTGGCAGATGATATGTTCATAATATACCATATCGAAAGTTTATTGCCAAACCATGATAATGAGAGCGCAGAGCCAGTAGGCAGATCGTAGTGTAGATAATAGGGGTACACCATAGCCACCATAAATAAATCGAGAAAGCGGAACTGGCTGGAAAATACAGGGTTTTGCCGCTACTAATATGCAGCCTATCGATCACCTACAGGTCAGCTCTATTCATCTGAAGGCGCACAGTTGTTACTATCAGTTTAATCTATGAAAGACCGTGTGGCTCCCACCATTTCCGGGATATTATGGCAGACCAACTCAAAGTGCGAAATCATGTAGCAGAACTGGCCCAATAGAGCTGTGGACTGCAGATGTCCCTGCTCCCCTTCCTGACAAGGAACATACTGGACTTACTAAAGAAGAACGGAAGAGGGAACATGTTAAAGACTAGAAGGGGAAGCATATTATTGAGATTCCCCTTCTTTCTATACAATGTTGGTTGCCCACCCATGATGGAACAGAGCGCCCAAAGAAATGCAATTCCATGATGTCTCCCTATATATGGCCACATGCATTTGGAAACTCAAGTGGGAGCATTAGCTAACCAATTAAATGTGTGTCTGTTAGCTAATGTCAGTATCATATCACATTCGTATTTGAAGAACCTTAGGACATATGATTGGTGTGTTATTTAGCTTTAAAGGGTGGACAGCTGCTAGTAGGACACAAAGCACCTACGCAGATGATAGTGTAGATATAATGGGAAAACCCTAAGCATCAGGAGTAAAATTAGGAAAGTGGAACTTGCTGGAATATATGTGCTAGTATTGCCAGTACGGCTAGAAAGGCTTCGCATACCAGCTCCCTACAAATGAAGGCGCAGTACTATTACTATTAGTCTAACTCTCAAAGGTGACACATACGATCGAATACGAAGAGTTGAAAGTGTCCATGACAATCGACATGAAGACCAACACGAAGAGTTGAAAGTGTCCATGACAAGCGACCGAATAGACCTGTACACTGCAAATGTCCCTGCTCCTCTTCACTACAAAGAACATAATGTACAACTATTATACTCCCTCTATTACTAAATACAAATCTTTGTAGAGATTCCACTATGTATCACATACCAGGATGTATATAGATACATTTTAGAGTGTAGATTCACTCATTTTGCTCCATATGTAGTACATGGAGGAATCTCTACAAAGACTTATATTTAGGTACGAAGAGGGTAATTACAAAGGAAGAACAGAAGAGGAGCATGCTAAAGAAGAGAAAGCATATTTTGGATAATAAAATGTTGGTTGGCCACACATGATGAACCAAAGCACATAAAGAACGCAACTCCCTGTTGTCCCTCGATATGTGGCGCATGTGCTTTTCGAAAGTAAAGTAGGAACATTAACTAACCAATTAAACATTCTCTATTTTAGTACATGTCAGCATCATATCAGATTCGTATTTGAACAACTAAGTTTGGAATTATGAGTGGCATGTTGTTTAGCTTGACGGGTTGAGGAGCACTGCTAGCACGTAAGTCTCAAAGCACCTACGATAATAGTACTGAATATATGGGAATCTCTACATGCAAGTCGCTTGACTTTCGTCATTTGGGTCAGTCGACCATTTCAGGCGGTTGGATGAAGATCCTATGTCTCCAAACCCTTCTTCTTCCTCGCCTCTTATTCTTCCCCTAAAGACCACCGCACGGGTCGTCGGCCGAACCACCGGCCCCCGCCCTCCCCTGAACCACCCACCACCTCCGACATTCCGCCACCCCCGGCCATCCCTCTAGCTAACCCCACCCCCCTTGCGTCAAGTTTTGCCTCCGGCGAGGCCCCACCAAAGCCCGACGACAGCCCCCAACAACCATTGTCCCACCCGAAATCCTAAGATAGATAATGGGGCAGCCATCTGGCAAGCCCCTTCCTTACCACCGGCGAACTCCAACGAGCTCTCAAAAATCGACTGACCCAATTTTGAAATTTAGTCTACTGTCATTTAACTAGTGTGGAATATAAAAGGGGAAAACCATAAGCATTGCGAGTATAGTGTTGAGCGTGCCATGGCGGATCGAAAGGTGCAAACCGAACAAAGGCAACTTCACAACCAATGTTTGCTTTCAACTAACAAGTAAGATCCTAAGTGATGGACAAAAAATCACAGTAAAGCAGTGGCGATCTAATTTCTTGCTATGACAAATAAGCTGAGCAGATACAAAAGAGTACCGCCTCTGGTGCGGCGCCGTGTATGCATCTGCTGAGAATTTGGTGGTGCTGCGGTAGCAATGGCTGTCGGTGGCGTGGAAGCAGATATAGGAGGGTAGACGGTGGTGGCGGGGGAAATATCCCAGCACGGTGGACGAGACGGTCGTAGGAGCGGTGCCAGCAAGGTGCGATGCAAGGATCCTAGTTTGAAGCAGTGGATGAGAGAGAACCATCTCTTGTAATGGACGACGGTGTCGGGGTATCAGCTCTAGCGTGGTGGAGGAGGACGGCGGTGGATGGGGTGGCCGACGGAGGAGGCTGGGGTGGAGAGGGTGTTTGGCGCCCATGGAGTACGAATGGGGAAATGGAGGGAGAGAGGAAGGGGAACCATGTCTTCAGGGCGTGCTTGTCTCAAATGTGAGGAAATTTACAAACATAGCCTCCGTTTAAAATTTCCTACATCACATCAATATTAGTCGGTTGGGGATAGGACGGTAATCTCGCATACGCCAAGTATTTGCCAACGGAGATTTCGGCCAACGAGAGTTTGTTTTGGCGCCCACCATGTATGAATCGGGGAGGGAGGCGATTTCGGCCGAGGAGAAACTGTGTTTTGGCACCCACTATGTATGAATCCGGGGAGGTGAGAGGCGGAGGCGGTTATATCACGTTTGAGTGAAATTACAAGCCTGCTCCTATCGAAACCTATAGAAATCGAGCCGATAGGCCTTGCGTGTCAGGGATAGGCAGTAATTTCCATCTCGCTGATTTTGGTTTCGGGCAGTTACTGCGAATTTCCCCGCTTCGTTCAAACTTTTACAGAGAAACAGTGCACATTTACCGTGCCAACTCAATTCGAATCGAGTTTGTATTTTTTCCGGACATGATCCATTTTGTATTGGAATACAAATCTATATACATCATTTTTTATATATACTTTCAAAAGCAGAACACTCTTTATACATAAATATGGTTTACAAATGGCATGATCTCATATTCATAAGGCTAGATCCATCTTAATTTGGATTTTCAAATATTGGAAACCACTTGATGTTGAAATCCAATGTATGCATTCCTCGCTAACTGTCTCTAATTAATGTGTGCTTCATGCAGGGTTTTTTACTTCTCAAACATGCATAATGTGTTTCACACGCGCAACATATAGTGCAATCCCGTTTAGACATTAATTGCATATAAACCATGCATTGTCTCTAATTAAAGAATCTATGGATCACTAATATTGATAAACTATATAACATTACACGTGTCCCCAAATTCAAATGAATATGCATGTTTGATACACCAATTTTTGATATGATATTATTGATGTCATGATCTCTAGTTTAAATATTTGAATCCCCTTTAATCCAGATATTCATCTCATATAGCTATCACTCCTACTTATATATCTCTCTAGACCTATCCGCCTTCATCATCTCTCGGGTATCTCTCGTGCTACTTGTATGTCGACAACAATCTTTTATCTTCGTAACACACTAACGATACTCTCTCCCTAGACCTTCACTCTATCTCTCTCTCTCTAAGTATATCTCGCTCCCTGCTATGTGTCTCTAACTATGATTCTCCCTGTGAAATCTCTTTCTGTCACACGAACACAAACTTTGTCTCTAGGGGTCTCATTTCTCTCTACTATTCCCCTGTGTGCCACTCGCACACCCCCTCTCACACAGATATGTCTTGCGCTCCTTTGGTATGAGAAGCTACGACTCTTCCTCTTAAATATCTCTTTCTCACACACAAACACAAACTCTGTCTCCCAGGGTCTCATATATCTCCACCATTCTCTTGTATGTCGCTGACACACATTCTCTCTCCCTAGAGATATCTCGCATTCCCTCATATGTCTCTCTAGATATCAATCTCATTGTGAATATCTTTCTCTCTCGCAAACACAAAACTCTGTCTCTCGGGATCTCATTTCTCTTTGATATTTGTTTGTATGTGACTCACATGCACCCTCTCTCTATCTCTCTCACACCCACACACATAACTCAGCCTTCTGATCCACTCGACTCTTATCTCTAACACACACACTACACTACAAAAAAATACACTTCCGTGATGATACGTGTTTGTCACAGTAGGTCGCATTTTCTATCATGCATGTACATCCATGACGTTTTTATGACAGAATCAAGATAGTCATACCTGTGATGTCGTAGAAGTGTTCCATGACATTACCAAAATTATCATCACGAAAGTGTCCACTTCCATGATGATAAATTGGGAGTCACAGAAGTGCTTTCGTCAAGGGTGACCGACACGTGGCATCCACCGTAACGGAACGCCGTTAAGCTATTGGGTCCGGTTTTGGATCCGACAACCCGTTAACAGCCCCGACCAATGGGGGTTTTCCACGTGTAAAATCATCATTGGCTGGAGGAAACACGTGTTGGCTCACCGTTGGGACAGATGTCATCCACTCCTTGGACCCAAGGCGCCTATGATACGTCGACATGTGGCCCGGCCCAATAGAGGCCCATTCCTGTGAAAAGGCCGGCCCGTTTGACTTGGTCAAAAGGTGGTGGGCCGGCCCACGGAAAGCCTATTAACGGTCTGTCCGCATATAGCCCATTTACAGCCCGCTAACCCAGGGCCCGTTATGACCTCTCTGAATTAGGCCCAGTAGCGTCATCTGGGCGGTCCAATATGATTCCAGCCCGTTTTAACTTCCGGCCCATGTGTGGCCCATGACTTCTTTCGGCCCATATGAGGCCCTTTGTAACTCTTGGCCCATTAACAGCCCGTGGTGAAACTGGCCCGCAATGAATAGTGTATCACTTTATACCCATTAACGGCCCGTTATTCCATTGGGCCGTTTCCAGCCCAAGTTATCTTTCGGCCTTCTCAGGGCCCATTGATTCTTGGGCTCATTAGCACCATTCGGTTACATATGGCCCGTTACTGTCATTTTCTGCTTGTGGGCCAAATTCAGCCCTTCGTTACAGTCGGCCCGTTTGTGGACCATTAATACGTTGGGTTGTTTTCATGTCAAAAAAACCCTTTGGGCTGTTTTCAAAGAGTTATCAAATACGGCCTATTAACGGCCCGTTATGGTCCACGAATAGTACGGCCCTTGATTGGCCAAATGATGATACGCCCCGTAGAAGGCCCATGGATCCTACATCCCGTATGATGCCCATGGATCGTACGGCCCGTAGAAGGCCCGTGGATCGTACGGCCCGTAGAAGGCCCATGGACCCTATGGCTCGTAGAAGGGCCATGGATCTAAGGCCCGTATAGAAGGCCAATGGATCCTACGGCCCGTATAGAAGGCCAATGGATCCTACGGCCCGAAGAAGGCCCATGGATCATATGGCGCGCAGGAGGCCCATGCTTAGAACAGTTCGTGTGTTGACATGATTATTTTGGCCTAGTTACCAAAAATAGGCTATTGTGGCCACTAGAAAAACACAGAAAAAGAGCTGCAGTGACTACAAGCAAACAACTAAACAAGACAATAAAGAAATAAATAAGCAAGCAATTAACGCTAGCCTATTACCGCTATTGCACATATTGCATCCACTGGGCATCAAAGTTCACCACCAGTGCAAATATAGGGAACAAAGCAGCATATTACATACATTGGCCGTCAAAATTGGCCACTAGTGCAAATAAACGCGGCAGCAAAACAAGAGCATAACTGAAACAACTTCAGAAGAGCTCAAGAAACGTTATCCTGGGTATCCACCATGCTGGCAATAAGCTTAGCAAGCTTATTAGCTTTGTCCTCTTTTGGCGCTAAAATCCTCCAACGCTTGCTGTTGTACCAGAAAGTATGCATTCGAATGCTCCAGGGACTTCTGCAGTCCTTCCGCTTCTTGTCGCAGCACAACTAATCGATGTCTTTCAGCTTGCAGTTGAGACTCAAGAAACTGAAATGATTCAGACAGTGAGTTTGAATAGCTTGTGCAAGCGGTAGTGGCTAGTAACTCGAACACTAAACCAAGACAGGACTTTGGGGTTGTCTTGCTGTCTTCAAGATAGTCTTCCTTAGTTGTTTTATCAGCTTTGTTGGAGACCAACAAGGATGTGTCACTATCCTGAACCTTATCTGCATTACTTCCTTTACCATTGCTTAATAAGGCACTCTTCCCCAATATTCTGTCAGCATTCTAAAATACGAAACAAGCAGACACATAACATGTTTAGCATGTACTAGTATATGAAACTCATTTCAGTGAACCAGTTCATTAGTAAGGTGGACAGGATTAAACTACCAAGTCTTCTATTGACAAGTACTGGTACATAATAAAAGCATCAAACAAACATATATATATGTCCTATGGTCATTGCATTGTCTTGCCAAATCAAAATAGAGACACGGTTCAAATCATATCAGTTCAAGACAAAGCAGCAGTGAAAGAATATATAGCGTGGGAAACTACACGGCACAACAAGATTTCATATGGGTACCACGGGTCTACATGTAAAACAACACTATTGGCTCTGTTGAGATGCTAGTAATGTGCATGATATGAAACTCAACTGTATACACAATTAAAATTGAAATCAACAGAGCTATTGATAAGAGCAAACCTATTAAAGAAACATGCGTGAGCATACCTGTTGTGCCATTGGAGTGTCGATTGGATCCTTCAATTTAAAAATAAGTTTGTATGAGTAAATACAGTGATACAAGAGCAAAGCAATCATAGTTAAAAAAGGCGCGCCTAAGCGAGCGCTTAAGCGCGCCTAGGCTCTAGGCGTTGGCAAAACGCATTGCGCATAACTATGCTTAATCTGTGCATAACTGCGCATAAGCATGTGCTTTGGTCAGTAAAGCGAAAGGCGGTGGCAAAACGCACAATTAACGCCTAGCGCTTTTTTGAACTATGATAGCAATGGAATCTTAAATTAGAACAGTTGTTCTTCAGGTTTAGGCACTTGTTCTACATGAACAAAGTACAGTAAGACGTAATATAATACTTAAAAATAGAAAATGAGCTCATAGACCTTACCACATTCTTGGTTCGGGACCAGTAGAGAACAAGGCGTTCCCAGTTATCGTCCAGTAAATGTGTCTCAGGAGAACATAAGGGAATTTGATGAGTTTCTTTGCCGGTGAAGTACATTTTCTTTAGGTAATTCCGATACTGCCACCAAGCATTCTTGAAGATAGTAGAGGTATTAGCACAGGTTACCTCATCCTGAGTTTCCAAATCGGTCCATCTCTATAGAGAAAAATGGGAAAATTTGCTGTATTATAACCATCATGGAGGTAGGATGTATGGGATAAAGCAAAGTAATTGCCATGAATAACATTACTTACACATAACTCCTGGACAAACACCTGCAACTAGCATTTTC
Source organism: Triticum aestivum (assembly GCF_018294505.1). Lineage (NCBI taxonomy): Eukaryota > Viridiplantae > Streptophyta > Magnoliopsida > Poales > Poaceae > Triticum > Triticum aestivum. The sequence goes on from NC_057801.1 coordinate 191,865,056, forward strand.
CTTCATCTTCAGTGTAATATTTCCAAGATGGGAAGATACACACATACAATTTAACAACATCAAATGCGATAGATGCTTCCTCCACAGGAATAGGCGTACTAACTGGTGGAGTTGGGGTTCGCCGTGATAGTACTGGCCCTTTGGGCACTGGAGTTGCCTTAGTAACTGCTCTTGTTTGGGAGCTCTGTGGTGGAGATGGTGCTGTGTCAACAGGAACTGGGTTATTATCGGCTGGGGTTGGGGTTAGATTGGGTGAAGCTGGTTCTCTGTCCATCGCAAGAGGGGTACAATCTACGAGAGTTTGGGTTATGTGTGGTAGGGATGGTTCTTGTGCATGTACAACCGGGGTGCTATCTCCACCAAGAGGTAGCACTATTTTATTTGAAGACCGTGTTTTTAGTCCGCTAGATACTAGCATCACCCGCTCCAATTCAAATGGCTGATAAACAGGAAACATAGTTGAATGTACAGACATTGTATGAGAGACAGATGCAATAGATAGTGTGGAAAAAAGAGGGCATGAAATAGTTGACATGTATATTGTTTAACTAAAACGGATAGCATGACATAATTTCACATATATGATGTCTATCTAAACTAGATAGCATAGCATAACATAATTCAAAGATATGATGACTAACTAAACAAGATCGCATGACATAATTCACCTACATGTTAGCTAAGTAATCAGGATCGCATCATTTAATTCACATATGTGATTTATATGCTAAACAGAGGGCATTCGATATGATGTCTGAACTAAGAACATGGTGTTGAATATTGTGTATATGATGTCTAAACTATGCAATGCAAGACACCATATGCATGATATGAGCAGTATAACCGTGCCAAGTTAGAGCATACACCTTGATGGGGGAATAGGACTGGTCATCTGTCTTTGAATCCATCTCCGAGGAACTATCGGGACCCAACAAGAGATCTGCTTCGACAGGTAGCACTGTCTGCTCTGAAGGCCTTGTTTTCACTCTAGATTTTTCCATCTCCCACCCAAATGGCTGATTCACAGGAAGAGTAGTTTAATGTACAAACATTGTCGACAAATGGAAATCTAATGAAGAAAAGGATGGGCAAGATATCATTCAAATATATGATGCCTGGTTAAACAGGATGGCATTGCACATTTCACATATATTATGGCTGGCTAAAAGACATGAGACTGCATAATTCCCATATATGATATAGAAACTAAATAGGTGGCATTATAGAACATGTCTAAACTAAGCAGATGACATATATGATGTCAAAAGTAGGCACTGCAAGGCAACATATGCATGATATGAGTAACATCATCATGCCAAGGTAGAGCAAACACCTTGGGGGTAAATAGGAGTGGTCAGCGGCGTCTGAATCCGCCTCAGAATAGATATCTTCCTCTGGATTACAATCTAGAGAGGGGTGGGGAGGGTTTGCCATTGAACCCACCATGGAGCGATGTCTGCATGACATTGTATTGCCGTGCAAAACTCTTCTCTTTTTCTCTACATGTTCATCATGACTGTGTACAATATCTGGCATGCATACGAAAAAAATGTGGTGAGATTATGTAAGGAGAGCATGCAAAAATTTAAAGTGATGGTAACAACCAGTGGATGGATCCAAAGATAATGATAGCGGGCTGATGATTGCTTTAATTTAATAAAAATACAGATGATGATTGCTTTACTATTTGTTTCCCACCCAAGATGAACAACATAGGCATACCCTAGGTGAACCAGATATTAGACAGACATACTATTCATTGCTGCCTCGATGTGTGCCCCACAACTAATTTAGAACTCAAGTTTGAACATTAATTTGGACCTGACTTGGAGTCCAAGAGGTGAACAGGATGATAAAGTAGCAGGTAATTTTAAGCAATGCATAACATAAGCAGAAACAAAAGAGTGCGACCTCTCTTGTGGACCCGTGTACTCCTCAGGTTCATCTGCTGAGTCGATGATGGTGATGTCGTTGCGGTGGGTGCCAGCGGCAGGGAAGGAGATCTGAGGAGGCGAAAGATGGTCAGGATTCGCGATGTCTCGTTTGGTGGATGTTTCTGTCAATGGAGCAGCTCAGGTGAGGTGGACGACGTCGCGGCAGGAGCAGGACAAACCACACAAAGTTCCCTTTGACACCTACCTGTAACTGAAGTAATTCTGTAAGGGCTCATTTGGCATGCATGATTCTAAAAATGCAGTGATAGGAAAAACACCGGAATAGGATAGGAATGCACATGGTAAACAGAGCATTTGTAAACACAGGATTTCTATCAACTTGGGTGTTTGGTTTACAGGAATTGGAAGAGCAGAGGAATGCAAAGAAACATGGCCAAAATAAAGTGAAACCATATGAAAGCATGTACAGTTAGAATGTTATTCTGCCACTAATGCACTTGTTCTTGTTTTCATGCATAGGATTTTGAAAAGTAGGTCCAGGTGGATGTTTTGCTTCATTCCTTTCAACAAAATGCATGAATAATTGAATAGTAGAGTGCCATTGGAAAATTCCCTATTGCTATGTTTTTCTGTTGAACCAAAATAGCCCTAATGGATCGACATGAATGTATAGTAATAAGTGAAGTAACAAGTGTACAACCTCTTTGTCGTAGCCGTGTAGACCTCAGCATCATTGGGTTGGTCGCTGAAGCAGTTGAGGCAGAGGTGGTTGTCGGAGGTGTGGAGGAAGATCTGAGGAATCTATAGACAGCGTCCAGGGCATTGCTTTGTTGTGATGGATCATTCTATCATTGGAGCAGCTCCGGTGAGCCGTAAGACGTCAAGGCTGAAGCAGCACAAGATAGGCATCGTCAATCTCAAGTGGGATTCTAATAGCATCTCCAATAGATGATGTAAAATAGATGTAAAATTTACATCACCAAAAACCACCTGACTACAATAGATGAGGTAAAAACTGTTGACTCTGAACTTAATAGTCGAAACTGAAATTTACTGTGGAATCTGAATGTTACTGTCTAAACTGAACGCAATGGTAGCAGAGAGGCACTTGACATGTAGTTTAGGGAGGGCCTGCAATTCATCTTCAAACTGCACCCCCCGAGCCGCTAGCCACCACCGGCCGAACTGCTGGCCCCAGCGCCGCCTCGCCGCCCCAAAACAACTCCCCACCGCCGCCCCGGCCAGCCCTCTAGGCCCCCCGCCTCCCCACCCTGAACCCTAAGATAGATAGTGGGGTACCTCTCCGGCGAGCCCCCGTCTCCGGTGCGGGTGGTTCTTCCTTAACTCCAGCGAGCCCCCCTCCTCCAACCCCTGAAAATCGACTGACCCGAAAGTCAATTCAGTTGACTGAAGTGTGGCTAAATCGGAGTAGAGTAGCAGCACGAGCGAGGGGGAGAGCAGCAGCAGCAGCTGGGCGAGCGAGCGATCGAGCGAGAGCCGGAGCAGCAGCACGAGCGAGCGAGCGAGAGCCGGAGCAGCAGCAGCAGATCCGGCTGGTATGGACGCCGCCGCCGAAGGGGGCTCGCACTGGGGGAGAGCCGCCATGGAGATGTCGCCCGCGGCGCCGGCTTCAAGGTAGCCGCTCCATGGGGGTGCGGGATGGAGCACCGTCGGTGCCGGGAGGTCGAGTTAAGGAGAAGGTGCAATGCGATGAGTGTACAACCTCTTTGGTGGTGCCGAGTAGGCCTCGTCTTCGTCCGAGGATTCGGTGAGGACGTTGCGGTTCCGGTGGAGCAGGTTAAGGCGGCGCTGTGGGGATGGAGCAGCCGCGATAGATGAGGCGATCGTTGGAGCAGCTCCTTGGAGGTGGAGGATGGGGCGGCTGAACCAGCGGGACGACGAGATGGATGACAGATCCTCATCCGGGGAGGTGGACGAGGGACGTTGAGCTGTTGCAGTGGATGACATCGTCGGGGAAGAGGCTCCAGCTCGGTAGTGGTGAGCTGGCGGACGGAGGAGGGTGGGGTTTCGTGGCTGGAGCGGAGAGGTTATGGCGGCCTGGGATTTCGAATGGCGAAAAGGGGGCGATGGGAGGGGGTGAACCATGACTTAGGGACGCGCTTGTCCAAAATGTAGGGTGTGTTACAAAAGTAACCCCACCGATTTGAACTATCGGCCCTTTCGGCTCAGGGTTAGAAGGGGGATTTTGCTTGTCGGGATTTGGCAGCTGGAGGGAGTTTTCGCGCGCGTTATAATTTTGGGATAGCAAGGCGCGGGTTGTGAAGGCGCCAGTTTTAGGAGCACGATATCTGAATTTTCGGGATATAACAAGACGCGGGTTGAATTTTAGGGACAAGCCTAACGTGTAGTAATATTGTACTTGTACATACCAAATCAATTCGCACTTCCCTCAACCAAAAAATCAAAAAAATAAAACTATTCACACCACACAAAGAGAGAGTCTTGCCCCGTTTTACTGTACAAATGCTATTCAAAGCTACTCCCTCCTTCCATCTATATAGGGCCTAATGCGTTTTTCGATGCTAACTTTGACCAAATATTAGAGCAATAATATATGACATGCAACTTACACAAAGCACACCGTTGAATTCGTCTGTGAAAGGTTCTTTCAATGATATAATTTTCACATTGTGCATGTCATGTACTATTAATCTTGTCAATAGTCAAAGGTGGTCTTAAAAAACTTATTACGCCCTATATAGATGGATGGAGGGAGTATGAATCCATGTTATGTTCAATTAATTTTTTTCGCTTGCTGTATAATGCATGTAACCTACTCATACCAACATTTTAGTGCATTCCAAATGCCTATACTACCGCTGCAATTCGAACCAAATTTGAATTTGTTTATCTATTTCAATAAGAATCTACAACCATGATTGTTGCCAACTTCAACCATCATTCTTGTATTACCTTAATAACACACCACATGATTACTATAGAGATAGATATGAACTATGTGTACTACATGAACTCGAATTCTATTTCTTGAATACACTTGATGTTGATTCCAAATAATAGTACATATGATGTACTAACTATATGTTAATAATCTAAACCATGTTCCATACGTACACCGTGTTTATCAGACAAAGTATAGTGCCCCGCCCGCTACATTATGACAAGTATTTAGACCTGAGTTGCAAAAGCCACACATTAGCCCAAATTATAATCAATGTTCTACATTATGATATCTTATTCAAGTATCCGTATCCACTTTTTTATAATGAATTATGATCTTTGTTCGCCTTTTACACCATCACGATCCTCCTCTATTTGTAGCTAGCTAGCGCTAACTTTCTATCGTGCATGCACACGCCCGCCCCTCTCTCACCAACCCTTAGCGTCCCCTCCATCGCGCACGTTCATTATTTCTCTTTAGGTCGTCCACCCGCGGTGTGTGTAGGCCCCCAGCTCCTTCTTTCCGGCACACACCGGTCGATATACCTCTCTAGCCAAGTGTGCCTACAACAAACACATATATACTTCCCCTCTTCTCTTCTCACCGTACATGCCCCCTATGTCCAATATAGTTCCACGCAGGTGCACACTCCCGCCCCTCTTTATATTGATCACATACTCGCACGCTCCTCCCCCCTCGACATGGTAGGCCTCTCGCACCACCTCCTAGCCGCACCCCTCTCCCCATGTCTGTCTCTCTGGGCCTTATTTGCTTCTAACACATGCAGGCGTGTATATGAACTGATCTCCCTACATATAGCCAGGTCGACTATAATTCGTTTTCCCCAAGCACCAATACACTTACCTCGCTAGTTATGTCTCTCCCTTTCTCGGACACACGATGGTTGATCTTCCTATGTAGTTACGTATGCTTACCACAACCATATCTTCTCCCCTCATCATCCTTGCATACCTCTCGACCCATCTCTCACACGCACGTGCATAGACAGACAGACATCCCCCGCCCTCTCTTATTGATATTGCACTCATACCCTTCGTTTGTCTATTAGGCCTCTCCCACCATTTGTGAGACGCCACTCCACCACCAACCCTCCGACACTCTACCTCTGTCTTTCTCCCAACCTTATTCCTCTGCTATACATATCCATGGATGTCGATCGATCTCCCTCAGTACATAGCTAGGTCTCTTTCCCCACACATATACTAGTCGATCGGTCTCTGCCCCCTCCCCCCCCCCACACACACACACCGATAGTCGAACGTTCTAGGTAGGTATCCATGCCACGGAGAAAAACTGCACCTCTGCCCTCTCAAATTCCAGTAGGCCAGCCGCCCTGTATCTTTGACATGGGCAAACACAAATTGGATCGCACTCTTTATCGATCGCGCAGCCACACACTTCATCCCTGTTTTCAATTCTATCGATATCTCATGTCCATGACTCCGTTTCACACACATTGCATATGTACGTTTTTTTGTTTGAGATATCATCAACACATTGCCTCTGTTTCGCACAAACCATCTCTCTCACACCCACCCACATAGGTAGCTGCACCTAAAGAAGAAGTGCACGTAGGACGCACGTACTCACATCTCATTCCCGGCCACACCCGCACGGGTACACGGTGGAGTTCGTTTCTGTACGAAAAGGCAGCCCACGTGATAATTTGACGCGTGTAGCGGTTGTTTACTCAAAGGAGGGTCGGGTACCACGCCTAGATGGAACAAAGTTCGACTTGATGCGTTAGTATTAAATAAAGTTATGTATTCCTCAATGGCATGTACAGGATTTAAAACGATTGCCATGGGGAAAATGGAAAAATGGGTTTGTCTCTCGTCGCACCATCTGACACAAGGCGGCCGTGGCCTCTCTCTCTCTCAGCGTTGGTCAGTGATCCGGCCGCATCCCGTCCACCAGCAGAAAGGGAGGATGTGCATCGTCTCCCTGTTCAACGGCGTTGAGGCAGCACGTCCTGATCTGTAGTACCCGCCATTCTCTCTGTCCAAGCTCCGACGCGGTAGGGCCTTCGCCACTTGCTCGCTGCCGCAGTATGGGCAGATCCCGGCCGCCGGCGCCCTCCTAGTAACATTCCGACGACCCTCAGGTACAGCTTCCTCCAGCCTTGCTCCACTGCCCATCTTCCCACGTTGCTGCATGTGGATCTTCTTTAGTTGTTTGCTTAAATCGTATTTCGACCGGCGTACTTTCCATCTTGCAATCTCGTCCTCAAACCATTTTTGATAAACCACCATGTGCTATCTTTCCCTTACTACATGGAATATGCTTCTTTTTTGTCGGCATACATGTCTTCAACTCGTGTTATTGGGCAGTAATTGTTTCCTTTCGACCTCCTTTTGCAAACAGGGTATCCATTTTTACCTTGTTGCTATTGTGACCTTTTGGTGAACTTCACAAATCACTTTTTTCTTAAGAGTGTTTTGTGCAGTTCTGCCAAAATGTCACACAGGCAACGTTTTTACATTTCTGTGGGACTACAGAAAGGGAGATTGGTTTTGCTATCCTCCTCATCAAACTCCGTGCCTAATCTTCTCCAACAAGAAGTTAGTCCTAAAGAGAGATCGTAGAGGTGATCGGCTTCTATTTATGTGTGTTATGTTTCATCATCTAGTTCCACTATTATTGTAATCACACTGACTGGATATCTTTGCAAACAGGGATGGTCTGCTCGATTTTAGTGGAGCTGCACAAAATGATCGGATTGTGGTGTCCTCCATACACCTCTTTTTTGGCTACAGAGCTGGGTGAAACTAGCTGCCAAGCAATGAACATTGTGCCAAGGAAATGGAGTCATGCCTACGAACAGCATCGATCAATTATATTTTTTTTTCTTTATTTGTACACCTTCTCACAACTTTGTCTTCAGTTGTGATGTGAATATAGGCGCTGATCTGCGAACCATTGACATGCATTAGCCATGGTAGCCATGGTAGTTTCATTTGTATTTGATGGAATGTTGTAACGAGATAATATCGAGGCAATACTCATGAATCCTAAGTTGAAACATTTTTTCCTGCGGGAACCAAAGTTGAAACCTTCATAGCATCACAGTACAATTTCATTCATATTATGCGTACATATAAACAAATCCTAAAGGATTGATAGCAATGCCAGAAACAATTCAACTTCGTTTCGCTGACATGTTGGACATCCCTCATCCGGCTCACCTGCCATGCAGCAATATTGAGTGCACAACACAACTTCAGGGAAAGGTTCACCCTGGTCGTTGCGCCGCAGTAGTAATGACTAGTGAGCAGTCAAATCACAGAGCCCCACCTTCGCCACAGTAAGTTGCTCGGACGAAGCAACCATCATTTCTCTGTTCCTTGAATCCGCTGGTACTCACATATTCCCACAGTAATAAGTTGCTCGGGCGAATCAACCATCACTATATCCTCTCACGTGTGAAGACCACAGGAGCTATCCATTCAGATTGTATGTTAAAAAAATAAAGGTCGATAACTAATGCGGCAAACTTTCAAAAAACAAGAAACTAGTGCGGCACCTCGGGCCAACGCGGCCAGATTGCATTTTGCACAAGAAATTACACACCATGTTTCGTTGACATGTGGTCCCGTTCCAAGATATCAGTGAGACGACGGCGAGTCCTTTTCTACTAGTATTTCCGATCGGACGTGTAGGCCAGGGCGCCTCTTCGTGTACCGTGGCAAACTGGCAACCGTCCACCGACTCTTCTCCTTTCCCTCTCAATTTGGAACTGCTGTCGCACGCTCTTCCTCTCCCTCCTCCATTTGCCTTCACCCTTCCTTCTGCCATTGTTCGATCGTCTTCTCCATGGAGGGAACAGGCCCGAAACGACCCCGTTATTCTTGCCCCAATCTGAAAGATGACATGGTGGAGGAACTCATTGATTGGTGCGATGTCATCACCTTGGCTAGCATGGCAGGTTTGTTCAAGACCATTCTCGACTCAACTAATAACATCATTACAAGAAACCCAAGGGTCAAGGAGTGGTTTGATCTCCCCTATGTTCTTCGCTGTGACCCTGATGACTCGCACGGGTACGACGGAGGCCTCGCCTTGTGCAAGCTGATGCCGCTTGATAATGATACGTACGATGTTAAGATGCCATCGCTTGAGGGCAAGGATTGGGTAGGAGCAAATGGAGATTGGGTTGTTTATATTGGGTACAACTGCGAGTGGGAACTTGTGAATGTGTACACTCGTTACCGGGTTCCACTTTGAAAAATCTCAGCAGACTGCCCAGAGGTTGAGCACACCGGTATTGTACGCACGTTCAAATACGATCATGGTGACTGTCTTCTACGGAAGGTAGCAATTTGTCGAGTTCCCAACCGCTCTTGGAATTACAAGAACTATGAAGTTGTTGCTGTCTTCGACAAGCTTGTTGCCATCCTTTGTGGTTTGACTCGATGGATATTGCTCAAAAATCAGTTTTTATTCATGGATGTGTACTGTGATGCAATTCAATACGAGGGTCTTGTGTTTGCTTCCACCACTCATGGCACTGTTTTTGCATGGGATCCTTGTAGTTTCGGTATGTTTGTCTTCCACCGTAATTATAATTGTTTCATCCACATGCATGCGGGTTAGCAAGTTTCCCTTTACTAATTAACCTTCTTCTTGTGTTTCCAAGGTCCTATGAACATTCCACCACCTATACTTGAAAAAAATTATAACCAAGGGGGAGATGACGATGGTGATGATCACGAGCATGAGGACAAGCAGAACTTATATACTCAGTGGCGCCTGGCAACTAATTCCTATGGATCACCTCTTCTTGTCTGTATACAGCGCACTGAGTTTGTTACTACTGAGGGAGCACGTGTTGTCTCCCATGGTCGCACTCTCTGGACCTATTCCAACAATCGTTGCATGGTAGTCAGGATAGATACTAGTGTGCTAACGCCAACACCTTCTCCCTGGTACAGAATTGTTAGTCTTGGAGAAAACTCGCTCTTCCTTGGACAAAACTATCCGATGATGGTGAAAGGCTATCCAACTGCTGTTGACACAACGTTACTAGTACCATTTATGAGAAGCAACTGTATCTATACCTCGGACATTTGGGTGGCTCCCTACCCTGGTACTGATATAGTAGGCCGCTTCAGCCTGGATGATCAGTCCTGCATTGGTCTCGAGATTGACAATGGATGGCCCGTCCCAGAGAATCACTTGTGGTTCAAAGCAAGCGTTTCCAACACCGAGGATTGGTTGAGTTGAAGTTCATTTCATTGCTTGTTATTTGTTCTGTGATGAAAACTTTAGTATTTATAATGTATCCTCGTTGTTGATGTGGGTTGATGACCTGTTGTATGTAATAAAATGATATGCCTGTGATAAACTTACTAAATTTATGAATGGCTTTCGAGTCGCTTCTCTGAGTGAGTGGTGCGACGAGGCAAAAAAATATTTTCTGAATACATAATTGTACGTGCATTGCAACAGGTTATCAGATGAGGCCAATCAACAATAGTAGTACACAATTTGTACTAGCTTCATATGCTTCATGCGTCGGGCGGGTGTTTTTACTGTAGCCATATGTTAATGTGTTCGCTGTACGTAACCAGCACCTCGAATCCTCGCTACTACTAGTAGGAGTACTATATAAGTAGTAGGAGTAGTAGGGTGGCATGGGCTAGAACAAGCATTCAGTCCCGGAGTACGGCACACGCCACCACCACAACATCCATCTGACACCATGTTTCTTGGAGTCCGTGCTAGAGCAATCTCTTCAACCTCGTCATTTCTCTAACTCCAGCCATCGCGCGGCGGGCGAGGTGGGGGTTTGCCGATAGTCGGTTTCCTCAACTGCAGTCCCACTTGTAAGGCCAACTCCAACGCACGACCCCAAATGGACCTCCGTTTTGCACGAACTCCAACAATAATTTTGACTAAAAAAGCAAGACCAAAGAAAACAAGAACCACACGAATACATTTTAGAACATATCCAACTTCCATAACTGCTCCTGTAAGTTGTATTAGTGCCTTCTCGATGCATTCATTGTTGATCTGCGGAGGCTCAATCTTGCGTGCCTCTTTCTTCTTCGAGTGTAAAGAAGTAGACGTTGCTTCCTCGCATCTAGTCTCATGTCTAGCCTCTATTATAGTAGGAGTATCAACAAGTGCACTACTCTCATCTCTAGCCTCTATGCTAGCTAAAAGTGCTAGAACATCTACTACTAAATTGCGCTCTATCAATATATCGATGTACTCTTCTTCCCAATACCAAAACTTGCATCCATTCTACACAATAAAATTTTTAAGTTACCACAACTCGTCTAATCCGAGAGCACAACCGAAGATTTGGTCGGGTTCTTCCTCCTTTTGCCGACACGTGGGACATCCAGCATCCAGGTCATGTCATGAAAGAAAATAGATTGGTAGTTGAAGCCACGTGATGTGCATCTTGGGTTAAACTATAAATAGAATTTTACTACTCTTGAGTAACTCCAAGCGGCCACCGAAGATCTTTATTGGATTTTTTTTCATCACCAGCACGTCGAGGTGAAAGATGTGCAGGTTCAGTGGGTCCTCTTGCGTTTTCACTCACATGTGGGACCGCATGTGAGCAAATAGATGATGGGCTCCGCATGTTCGTTGGCTGGCTGAGAAGAGAGATAGAGGAGGGCTGAGCATGGACTCCAGGAAATTTGTTTTATGTAACCAGCACCTCGATATTTGCGTGTGGTTGTTTCTAGAATAAAAACGGAGGTACCCCTACTTATGTTACTCCCACTATGCATAGCGTAAGGTTAGTAGGTGACCATGCGCTTGGCTCTTCGCCTCTTCCAGAAGTCGATGGTTCTACAGTAGTACTTCTAGCAATCTGACACCAAATGAACTGTTGCACGTCCACCACTTGTAAGCAAAAGTTTCTCCTCGTGCTGCGAGCCACCACGCACGTGTCGGCGAGGGAGAAGGCGTAATCAAGCTTCTCGTCGTTCTGCAAGTTGACGGGACACATGAAAGTTATTTAGTATGTACTCTCTCCAAAAAAGGGCTGACCATGTCATTGCTACCATCCTGTGCTCTGTCGTTGAGTATGTGCACTATTCACGTGCCATCGAGGAGAAAAAATATTGCATAGGTGCCATCGAAGTGCACGACTCACTTACGCACTGCTTATCTGATTATCTCCATTTTCTTGCATGACACGTGCACCTTGATGCTAGATGTCTCGCGTGTTGGGAAAAGGATGAACAAAGCTCACGTAAAAGAATAGAGTTGAAGAGCATAGATTCCCGACGACCGAGAAGGAGCAAGGAACCTTGCGCGTTTTCCCCTGTTTTTTGCCGCCTGCCCACCTATAAACAAATAAAAGAACATGAACTCTTCGCTAACCACTAGAAACGGTACATCAGGATGCTAAGTTGAAGATGTTTTATACTCCCTTCGTTCCCAAATATAAGTCTTTTTGGAGATTTCAATAAGGGACTACATACGAAACAAAATGAGTGAATCTACACTCTAAAATATGTCTACATATATCCGTATGTTGTAGTCTATTTGAAATGGCTAGAATGACTTATATTTTGGAACGGAGGGAGTAGCTTATATTGATAACCACGCAACAAGCCACGCATGTACAGGACGCATGCAGCCACGCATGTACACAAGCCAACGCACTAACTCCATCCGATCCAACTCATGCACATACGCGCACAACTTGGAGCACACAACGCACGTACACAACACGTACATGCACACACGCGGCCGTAGAATGCACGTGAATAACACATGCATGCGCACACACTCGGCTGCATGGAGGCGTGCGCCATCTGTGGCGACGTCTGGTTTGTCGTGCTATGGCGAAGCTCGCACGCAACGGCGCCTGCGCATCTCTTGCAGCACCTATTTGTCGTCGTTGCTCAACGACTAGTCCAAGACGAAGACAACCGCAGCCTCAGCCTTAGAGCTAGCACGGATGGAAAAACACGCATGCTGCACGCACACGAGCACGTACGGAGTGCCCACGACGTGGTGCATCCCCATTCGCCTCTACTCCTTCTGCGCACGTTGTCTATCAAGGCGGCTACATGCTAATGATGATGTGGGTGAGATCTTCTAGGACTCAAATGATGACGAGGAAAATTATGAGACACAAGGTGACGTACACCGTCAAGGTCCACGATTAAGGGGGTGCTAGTAAGTGCTTATATGTGCTTAGATGAGGTTCTAAGTGCATTAAATGGCTTAGTAACTCAAGTCTTCAATGCATAGGTGCTTAGTTTATTGGTGCCACATCATATTTTATGCCTACATCGCAGGCTTAGCAGCTATACATGGTGGAGCACTGGGAGAGGCCAAGGCTGGTCATAGTGGGGAGTAAGTTATACTGTAACATATTACTATGTTACTCTAAACATCTCTATAAACCGGAAAGGGGGGAGTAGTAACATAGACTAGTGTCATATGCAGAGTATGGGAGCACATGATATTTCCCCGTCCGGACCGATCCAAAGTTGGCTTCTCACCTTCTTGGCCCAACAAAAACCCCTCCCCCCTCCCGTGCGCGCTTCCCGCCCGACGCTAGCTGAGCCAGTCGCTCCACATTGATGGCAAGTCAGGGCGACGCGACCTCTCACTTCTTCCGCCATTGAAGCGGCATGCCGACCGAGGGCACCGCCCGCTGCACGCTCGGCATTTTAGACTACACAATGGAGAGTAACTTTAGAGCAAGTACTACAATTAGATGGCATAAGAAGGCTATAAGGATTTAAATATAGTATTTGTGCTTATTTGAAGGAGAGAGAAGAGGAGAGAGAAGAGAAGCGGATTGTAAACGTGTAGCCGGTTGTACTCCAACATACTTTGTGAGACAAAAGGTGGGGCCATTATTAATGATATAGTATTTATACTAAAGGGACTAACGGATGCCTTAATTACTCCATTTTTTAGACAAACCTTGGTGGGGCTATTATTGACTTGGACTTGGGGTTTGGGGGCCAAAGGCCTACTATTATACTCGCACGACCGACCTGACATGCTCTAGCCTAGCCACGCAATTCTTCTCCAGCCCTCCTTCCGACGTGCACCACGAGAAGGTACAGCAGTCCTCCGAACCCCGCCTTTCGTGATCCTGTACGGGAGAGGGGCGATCAAGTTTTGGGGAGCACACTCCTGTGACTGCTGCCAGCGACGACTTCCTCAACGACAACCTTCTTCCCCGACCTCGGTAACCTCTTCATCAACGACATGAGTGACAACATCAACCACATTGGTTCTGCTCCCGCTGTACAGTATGTGATTCTGTCCACCTGGTTTAGTCCGCATCAGTACTTTGATGTTTGCAATTGTCATCATGATATATTTACTGCTGATTTGGATTAAATCTCATAGTAAATTGCTCATATATTCAAAAATCCAATCCAAAAACCTGATTGTAGGCAATTTACTCCGAGTGGTTTTGCTACGCTTTTGAAGCCGCCAACTTTTAAGGGGGTGCAATATAAAAGGTGGTGCACAAGAGTAGTATATTGGTTTCAGATGATGTACTGCTATGTCGCCACTAAGGGTAAGCCTGAGGGTGATCTTAATCCTACACAGCAGGAAGCTTTTCAGAACATGGATACCTCTTCAAAGCCGCCCTGCTGAGTGTTCTTGATGATTCCATTGTGGATTCATATATGTCGTTTGACAGCGCCAAAGACATGTGGGCTGCGCTTGAGGCCACGTTTGGGCCCTCGGGCGCTGGCAACGAGTTGTACGTCATGGAGCAATTCTGTGACTACAAGATGACTAATGAGTGCTCTGTTGTTCAACAGACTCATGAGATACAGTCACTCTCTAAGGAACTTGAGTACTTTAAGTGTGTGTTGCCGGACTAATTTTTTGCTGGGACCATCATTGCCAAGCTTCCACCTTCGTGGAACGATTTTGCTACTTCTCTGAAAAACAAGAGACATGAGCTTTCTCTTTTGGATCTCATTAGCACTCTTGATTTTGAGGAGAAGGCGAGAGCAAAAGACACATGTGCTCGGGTCGCTGAGGGAGCTTCTAGTGCCCACATGGCACACAAGAAGAACTTCCAGCCCAACCAGCCCCAAAACAACAAGAACAAATCTCAGGGGAAAGGCAAGTTTGATGCAAAGAACAAGCCGTCACATTCTACCAACTTCAAGAAGAATTCTCATAACGGGAAGGGATACAAACCTCAATTTTGGTAGCACCGCACAAAATTTATATGGCTGCATCTACCTGCTGTCAGCTAACCTCATGGTGCTCCAGGTATTCCTACATTCGTAACTAGGTACAATGACCACCGCAAGATGAAATTAGCTTATTCGTACGTTGACTTGCTAAATGCAGTGCGGAACGATCCTGTCATGTCTAGAGGAGCAAACAAGCAGTGCAACCGATTTTCTTTATTTCCACACCTTCTCACAGCTTTGCTTTGGTTATAGTATGGTGAATCATTGAGATGCATAGACATGTTGAACTTTTATTCTTCTGAATGTTAGTATGCATACCGTATCTTCTGAAGCTTAGTTTAATGTGAGTGTCTGCATCCAGTACCGCATCCTCTAATTTGGTGGATGCACATAGAGAAAATAGATCTCCTTAATTTACTCCATAACCACCCTATTATAGGCCTAGTAACAAACCAGACGCATGCAGTGGCCGGCGGGCACATGCATCCTGCATGCATGGCCAGTCAGCCAAGTCCATGCGCCAGCTCCAATGCAGCAATGCAAAAGAAGAGAGCGGTTCTTGGGAAAAAGCGAGTAGTTAGTGCAGCGGGCCTTATGAACACGAACATCTCGCTCTCCTGCTTCCATCCCCCCCCCAATTCCCCCCGCTCCCCAATCTTCCCCACTCGTTCAGAAAACCCCCGCTCACCTTTTTCCTCACTCGTACAGAAAACGCCTGCTCCTCTTCTTCCACTCCTATAGAAATCCCCAGCCCTCCTTCTTCCCCACTCGCACTGCCACTAGGCTCGTCTCTGGCTACTCTGCTCAAACCCATGAGCTCGGCGCGACGCCCACAAGGAAAATGGAGTCGGCTGGCCCCAGTGCCAAGAAGATGAGGCTCCTGCCAGCGGTGACGCCGGTTGTAGATCCCGCACCCGATAGCGCGGGGAGAAGCGGCGAGCCCCCCCCCACCCACCCACCCGGATCTGAGGAACCGGTAGAATCTCGGGTGGACCGCATCAGTGGTCTCCCGGACGTCATCCTTGAGG